>NC_069804.1:3716636-3924136 GCF_027406575.1 Nycticebus coucang | reverse complement strand
TACAGAATGGAGCTAAAGGAGATTGATGCTGAAAATTTCAGACAAATACGTTACCAAGTTTCAGAAATTAATTATGGATCTTGGCCCCAGAAACAGGGAATTGTAAATGAGAAAGATAGTATATTTCAAAAAGTAAAAAGGCTCAACTCTAATAGTTGATACTTTCCTTTTAGTTGCATGATATGATATATTTTCCCACATTTAAGTACTAATTAATTGCAAAACGTTTCCAGCTGTCTAGAATTTCGATAGAAATTTCTGAATATTTTGGCAGTAAAATTTAAATTTTTCTTTAAATTTAAATGTAAATTTAAGTAAAAATTTACTAACAAGGATATTAAGGATATAAACTGATACACATCATTCTTATTTTTGCTTAAAAGTTTTGCTGGTGAATTGTGTTCATGATCACACACACACACACACACACAGACACCCCTACACAACCACACCATCATTTCCACCGCCACCAGTAACAGATATTTAACATATATGTCTACTATTGATCAAATTTTCCCTAAATATAATCCACTTTCCTGGTTCACAAAATGTTATTTTGCATTAAAACAAAGTGGAATAAGTCATAGAGTAAAAATGAACAGCGTTTAACTGCATGATGAACATTTAAAATTCTAACAACTGGTATACATATGTGAAATGTCTTGGAGAGTGCATCAGAGTTGCTAGAGTGCAACGTCTAGCAAAGACGTTGGATTTCTGAAACACAGTTGCTTACAGGAAACAAGTAAGTCATGGTTCAGGCATAATTAAAAGACTCTTTAGCATGTTTGTCAATATGAGATTGGACAGATCCATTTGAGGTGAAAAATTGCTTGTCGATATGAATGCCTTCCCTTTAGCAGAATGAGTAAAGATTACCTACTTTTGTGTTTCTCACAGCAAGGAAAAGGATGCATCATTCTATATCAAGTTTTTTTTCTCTATGTGAGAGATTTTTTCCACCATAGAGATTTTATTTAGTTTTATCCTTCCAAGGATGGGAAAGGGCAGATTATTTCCCTTCATTAAGTCCAGATCCTCCTGGCGAGAACAAGTTTTCCCATCAGGATATCAAGACATATAGGAAATTATATCAAGTATGTTGCCGTCACCTCTCATTAGAAATGTCAGAATTTAGAATATAGAATTTTTAATTTCATTTATAATTCCTTCTCCATTAACTCTCCCTAAGCTTCTTCTTTCTTTCTTTCTTTATTTTTGTTTTTTTGTTTGTTTTGGTTTGGTTTTTTTGAGACAGAGCCTCAAGCTGTCACTCTGGCTAGAGTGCTGTGGCATCACAGCTCACAGCAACCTCTGACTCCTGGGCTTAAGTGATTCTCTTGCCTCAGCCTCCCAAGTAGCTGGGACTACAGGCACCCACCATAATCCCCGACTAATTTTTGGTTGTAGTTGTCATTGTTGATTGTCAGGCCAGGGCTCGATTCGAACCAGCCAGCTCTGGTATATGTGGCTGGTGCCTTGGATGCTTGAGCTACAGACTCCCAGTCAGTCCCTCAGCATCTTAATTGATCCATCTTTGCTCTATTATTATATTCTTAGTTGAAAGGTGACAAGGATGATGATAGTGGTGGTGATGGTGAGGATGATGTTGGTGGTGATGGTGATGATGATGGTCATGATGAGAGTGATGGTAATAATGATGGTGATGGTGGTGATGTGATAGTGATGCAAACAGTAATGCTGATGGTGATGACGTGACCTTGATGAAGATAATGGTGGTGAGGGTGATGATGGAGGTGGTGATGATGGTGCTGGTGAGGGTGATGTTAATGGTAATGATGATGGTGATGGTGTGACCTTGATGAAGATGATGGTGGTGGTGAGGGTTACGATGATGGTAGTGATGATGAGGAGGTGATGGTGAGGCTAATGGTAATGATGATGGTGATACTGTTATAGTAATGAAGATGATGATGGTGGTGAGGGTTATGATGGTTGTGGTTATGATGATGATGGTGAGGCTAATGGTAATGATGATGGTAATAATGTTACAGTAGCAAAGATGATGGTGGTGATGATGCTGATGGTGAAAATGGTGGTGGTGAAGGTGATGATGATGGAGTTGGTGAGGGTGATGATGATGGAGTTGGTGAGGGTGATGATGATGGTGGTAGTGATGATGATGATGGTGTGATGGTGATGCTAAGGGTAATGATGATGGTGGTGATGATGGTACTAGTGGGAGTGATGATGATGGAGGTGGTGATAATGGTGCTGGTGAGGGTGATGCAAATGGTAATGATGATGGTGATGGTGTGACCTTGATGAAGATGATGGTGGTCGTGAGGGTTACGTTGATCGTAGTGATGATGATGAGGTGATGGTGAGGCTAATGGTAATGATGATAAGTGATAATTTTATAGTGATGAAGATGATGGTGAGAATGATGATGGAGGTGATGATGATGATGTTATGGTGAGGCTAATGGTAATGATGATGGTGATACTATTACAGTGATGAAGATGATGGTGGTGGTGAGGATGATGATGATGGAGGTGGTGAGGGTTATGATGGTGGTGGTGATGATGATGATGGTGAGGCTAATGGTAATGATGATGGTAATAATGTTACAGTAACAAAGATGATGGTGGTGGTGGTGAGGGTGATGGTGGTGGTGAGGGTGATGATGATGGTGGTGATGATGACGAGGTGATGGTAAGGCTAATGTTAATGATGATAGTGATACTGTTACAGTGATGAAGATGATGATGGTGGTGAAGATGGTGGTGGTGAGGGTGATGATGATGGTGGTGGTGATGATGCTTATGGTGAAGATGGTGGTGGTGAAGGTGATGATGATGGAGTTGGTGAGGGTGATGATGATGGAGTTGGTGAGGGTGATGATGATGGTGGTGGTGATGATGCTGATGGTGAAGATGGTGGTGGTGAAGGTGATGATGATGGAGTTGGTGAGAGTGATGATGGTGATGGTGGCGATGATGCTGATGGTGAAGATGGTGGTGGTGAAGGTGATGATGATGGATTGGTGAGGGTGATGATGATGGTGGTGGCGATGATGCTGATGGTGAAGATGGTGGGGTGAAGGTGATGATGATGGAGTTGGTGAGGGTGATGATGATAGTGGTAGTGATGATAATGATGGTGTGATGGTGATGCTAAGGGTAATGATGATGGTGGTGATGATGGTACTAGTGGGAGTGATGATGATGGTGGTGGTGTGATGGTGATAGTAATGGTAATGCTGATGGTGATGGTGTGATAATGATAATGGTGATGGTGAGGATGATGGTGGTGATGGTGATTATGACGATGTGACAATAATAGTGATGATGATGATGATGACGTGATGATATTGATGGTGATTTTGGTGATGGTCATGGTCATGGTGGTCATGACTATAAAGATACTAATAGAGCCATACAGTGGTTTATTTATTTATTTATTTATTTATTTTTATTAAATCATAGCTGTGTACATTGATATGATCATGGGGTATCATTCACTAGCTTTACAGACACCAGCGGTGCATCTTACAAGAGTATATGTGAAACTTGGTATACAGTGGTTTATTTTTGCCTGATAAAAACTCACTGTCTGATTTAGGGGGATAATTCATATAGAAGGAATCTGCATATTCTCACCCCAAACCTAAGTAAACATAATTTTTAATAATCATAAGATAGTATAGTCTACTGTTCTTTTATGTTCTAAGAGATGTAAAACCAGAATGAGACTCCAAGCCTCTCTTTCCCCCTAATAATATAGTACATGCTTGAACATAAAATTGATTTGCAGAAGGTCATTCTCTACTTGTTTGTTTGTAGTTGACAAACACAACAGCAGACTATCCTGCCTGTTGTCACTCTGGGGCATAAGAATTTTACTACAAAGTGGTTTATGAACACATGTCAACTTAGCTTCTAGATGGTTCTCCCAATCCTTAATGTAAAAAATTCCTGATTAGCATATAAAGTGATTGGTAACACCTGAAGAAGTAATTAAGTTCAGTAGAGCCTCTTGAACTATGTATCAAATTTAAAGAACATAAAAAGCATACCAACTAAGACCAATCAATGAAAACTTCAAGTAAAATCCCTGAAGTATTAAGCACATATACACATATTGACCAAATCCTTACCTATTTATATTAATGGAAATGTAGACATTTATTTTATTTAAGATTCCTTTTAACTGGGATTTTAGCTTTATTTATTTTATTTTTTTATTATTAAATCATAGCTGTGTACATTAATGTGATCATGGGGCACCATACACTGGTTTCATAGACGGGGATTGGTGGGATTAATCGGGATTTTAAAGAGGACCAAACGTCTCCCCTCCCAAAAAAACAATATACACCAAGAAGAAACTTGGATGTATATTGGATACACATACTGAAGTAAAGAAGTAAAAATATTCTGGACAAAGCACTATAATTTATTTTTATTTCATTTGAATTCCCCATCAAACTTTCACTCATCATAAAATGCATCTGAATTAAAAAAATGTACCTAAATTATTCTTGAGTAAATATTTTTGGCCATTCAGAAGGAACGTTCCTCTTCTTATAACCAGTAAAGCTCTTATATGTCGAGGGCGTCATACCATTTTATAAAGTCCCTTGAAAATGTTAATTTACACATATGAAGTCTAGTAATCAAGTTCCTGAGTTCATCCTGGAAAAACTTGTACATATCACTGTTCATTGCTAAGTATCACTGTAGTTACCACCAAGGGTAGTGCTTTGAAGGTGACTGTAGTGATTGTCATCAATGAAGTATGCAGCACTTTTTCTAAGATACTTTCACAGAGTTAATTGTCAGACCTTCTGGGCCGTTCCTTCTGAACGTGAGTTATTCTGGGAGGACAAACGCATCTGATTCACTTTGGTATACACAGATTTGAACTTAGTACAAAGATTTGCAAGGGGCCCCATCCGTGTGAACCATGTGAATGAAAAATGACCAGTTCAGAGTGAGAGGTCATTATAAGGAGATCATTTTCAAGTTCTTTCTCTGTCTCTCCAGTACTTGGCTGTATTCTCTCTGTCACAGGAAAGTGTCTTAACAGCTCATCAATTCTGTTCCAACAAACACACTTGGCAACTGTGTAAAAATAAGATGAGATTGCCAAGCAAAGTAAATATTTAATTAAGAAGCAGCTAATCAAATTCCTCTTTGCTTTTTCTCCCCCCATTTATAGTTAAACAACTTCATCTACCATAAGACTGTTTCCATTAATATTTTAAAATCCCTTCAGCACTTTTTCATTTCAATTTTCTGCCTCATTATATTTTACTGACCATCACTCCCAAATTGAATTTGACTGTGTTACGGAGGAAGCTATCTATGCCTGTGTTACTGTTAACTGACAGGCATTCCACTGCGTCTTGCTCGGTGGATATCAGAGGGTTGTGACCACTCTGTGTCCAGGGTTCATTTCTCTGAGTCGCAGCTTGGCAAATCTCTCCATAGCTCAAGGTTTCTTGTGAATTTTTCATGTGCGATGGTTTTTCCTCTGACCAGGTATCTTTGATGTTATTTCTGAGATTGCTTTGGGGCACTACAAACTGTGCCACGTGAAGCTGCCAACTTAATCATCTAATATTGTGTGTGTTCTAAATGCCCCCCCTGGTGGTTCTTTCATCTCTACGCGCTGCCCCAGGCCTCCCTATTTTCTGAGATATGCTAACACTGAAATTATTCCAGTTAATATCCCCCAAATGCCCTCTTGGTGTACATATGAAAGGCAGAGTCACATGTTAAATCAAAAGCTACAAATGATTAAGGTTAGTGAGGATAGCATGTTGGAAGCTGGAATAATGCCCAAAGCTAGGATTCTTATGGCAAGCAGCCACGTGGTGAATGCAAAGGAAATGTATTTATTTCTCTATTTATTTGTTTATTAGAGTCTTGCTCTGTTGCCCAGATTAGAATGCTGTGGCATCACCCTAACTCACAGCAATGTCAGACTCCTGGGCTCAAGTGATCCTCCTGCCTCAGCCTCCAAGTAGTGGGTACTACAGGTGTGACCACATGCCCAGCTAATTTTTCTATTTTAAGGAGAGATGGGTCTTGCTCTTATTCAGGCTGGTCTTGAACTCCTGAGCTCAAGGGATCCTCCTGCCTCGGCCTCCCAGAGTTCTGGGATTATGGGTGTGAGCCATTGCACCTAGCCACGGAGGAAATGTTCTGAAAGACATTAAAAATTCAATTCCAGTGACTACCTGAGTGATACAATATTGAAACAGCTCTATTGTTGATATGAACAGAGTTTGTGAGTGGTCTGGACAGATCAAGCCACAATATTCCCTTACTCCAAAGCTAACCCAGATCAAACCCTTAAGTCTCTTCAATTGTATGAAGGCTGAGAGTGGTGAGGATTCTGTAGAAGGAAAATTTCAACCTAGCAGGAAACTTCATGAGGCTTGAGGAAAGACATTTTCTCCATAACATCAAAGTACAAGGGGAGGCAGAAATTGCTAAGGTAGGAGTTGTAAGAAGTTACCCAGGAGACGTAGCTAAGGTCATGAATAAAGGTGGCTGCCTTAAACTACAGATTTTTGGTGTAGATGAAACAGCCTTCAACTCAGAAAAGATACCATGTAGGACTTTCGTAGTTAGAGAGGAGAAGCTTCCAAGAGCAAACTGATTCTAGTATTAAGGGCTCATGCAGCTGGTGACTTTAAACTTGAAACCGAACCTCATTTTCCATCGTGGAAATCTTTGGGCCATTCAGAATTATGTTTGGTAAATCTACTCTGCCTGTGTTCTAGAAATGGAGTCACAAAGCCTGGATGATGCCACATCTGTTTAAAGTATGGTTTACTGAATATTTTAAGCCCGCTGTTGAGATCTACTATTCAGGGAGGAGAAAACCTTTTTTTTTTTTTTTTTTTTTGCAAAATTTGCTATTAATTGATAATGCACCTTGACACAGAGGTCATCTTGATGAGCTGTGATGAACATGTGCAAGATGAATGTGGCTTTCCTGCCTGACACACAATATCCATCTTTCATCTTGCGTATCAAGGAGCCGTTTTGACTTTCATCTCTTATTATTTAAAAAATACAGTTAATAAGCCTATCACTGCCATTCGCTGTGATTCTTCTGATTGATTTTTGGCAATATAAATCGAAAATCTTCTGAGAAGGATTCACTATTATAAATGATGTTAAGGACATTCATGATTCATGGGAGGAGGTCAAAATAGCAACCTTCACAGATTCCAGGAAGAAGTTGATTTTTTTTTTTTTTTTTGCACCTTTTGGCCAGAGCTGGGTTTGAACCTGCCACCTCCGGTAGACGGGGCCAGCACCCTACTCCTTTGAGCCACAGGTGCCACCCAGGAAGGAGTTGATTTTAATCCTCATAAATGAGCATGGAAAACTCAGTATTTCGGTAGAGGAAAAAGTGCCCGTAGGGTGAAAATAGCAATGAGGAATTGCTTTTTTAATATATTAGCAAAGAAAGTGGTTTCTTGAGATGAAATGTACTCCCAGTGAAGATGCTGCGAATATTGTTGAACTGCTAGGAGAGAATTTGGAATAGCTCATAAGGTTGGGTGATAAAGCAGGGTTTGAGAAGATTGGGTCCAATATTGGAAGGAATTCTACTGTGGACAGAATGCTGTCAAGCCGCATTGCATGCTACCGGAGGAATCTGTCTTGAGAGGAAGACTCAGTGGATGGGGCAAGCTTTCCTCTTGTTCCTGTCCCCCCTAGAAATGGCCGCTCCAACCTCCAGCAATCCCCGGCCTGGTCCTTTTTCAGCCGTCAACTCTGAGACATCATGAGGACTCAGAGGGTTGTTAGCTTTTCTTAGCAATAAATTATTTTTTAATAAAGTTGTATACATTTCTTAGGTTTGCAATTGCACGCACAATTAATAGACTACAGTATATTACAATATACAATAGACTACAATCTGTGTAAAAATAAAATTTGTATGTGCCAAGCAACTTAAAAAAAATTCACGTGGCTTGCTTTCCTGCAATAGCTGCTTTATTGTGGTGTACTAAAATTAAAGCCACAATTTCTCTGAGGTGTGTCTGTACTTAGAATTTTTAATTGTGTAATCATAATCCTAGAATTAATTATTTTTTATAAGCCAGGCCACAAATCATAGGCAAAATTGGAGTCATAACTCTCAATAATACAATTACTTTGGTTTCTGATACAATTTTACCAAAGTTCAAATAAACATAATTAAGCTCTTAGAGACTAATTAAATGCAACATATTACTGCTGATAAGGGAAGATAGATTACCAAAATAAAGGGGGGGCATATTATTATTTTAATACAGTATCTATCAACACATAAAAGACAGGAGTTCAACTTTCCTACTTTTCTAAATTATAAACGTAGCAAAATGTATGCAAAACTTTGTGTACGTAAGATTCCCATATTATGTTTGTCAAAGATGGTTTGAAATATAATTCATTTGTACACTGAATCTTCAAACGTATAGCTGTTTCCCCTAGAGAAATTGATGAAAATTAGCAACACACTTCACATAGTAATTTAAAGCCAATATTGAAATACGAAACTGTCGCAGCCCCTACTGGCCCCTATGGCCCTTCTCCTCTCTAACTACGAAAGTCCTACCGCAGAAAGGAACCAGGCGTGAGGCGGATTAGAAGTACAAGCTTGTAGGTGTCGGGCTAACCTTATTTGCAGGGTAGCCCCAAGCAACCTCCACAGTAGCCTTTTATTGACACAGCACAAGACAGGTGAGGGGAGTGTTAGATAATGACTATGTGCCTAAGGATCACCATGGGCTGGGGCTCTTTCTCCGCAAGGACCACCTACAGATGAATTGCCTGAGGGTCCATTCCCTAGCTGCAAACCATCTTGTTCAGAGGTCAGCTGGCTCTTGGCGTCTTCCACACCGAACTAGCAGAGCGATTTTAAAAGGACATTGTTAAATACCTACCCCGTTTCCCCCAAAATAAGACATCCTCCAAAAATAAGACCTACTTACAGGAAAGATAAGACGTCCCCTGACAATAAGACCTAGCGCATCACTGAGAGCACACCTTAAAATAAGACACTGTCTTATTTTCAGGGAAACAGGGTACTTCAGAGAATCTCCACTTTTTCATAATTCCCAAGCTTAATTTTAAAATAAGTATGTCCAATAAAAAAAAAATCATAAAAAAAGGTATGTCCAGTTCATTCTGGTTAGAATAGAGAATGTGATAGTTGCGCACCAATCTCAGAATAGTGCTTATTTCCAGAGAATAACAGAAGACAAATAGATATATGTACACCTATTTCAATAGTATTAGTTATTACATAATACATTTATATGTTTTAGATACAGTATTAAAATAATAATATGCTCTCATAATGATGTTATACTATCAGTAATATTACATAAATTAAATGCATATTTCATACATATTATACCTAGTAAAAATAACAATTTGAAGCATAATGGCTGGTTATTAACATGTAATGAATGTAATCGAGGTGTTAGTGAGTGACACCAATTATATGGTCTGTACTTTTTGGGAGAAGATACAGAATTTTAAGAGATGAGACCAATTGTATGATTGAATGTCCCACCTGCTGATTATTTCTTGTGATATTCTGTAATCCCTGCATATATTTTAAGCTGCAAGGTAAAACCAGGAACTTGCTAAGAATCAAGGGAGACCTGATTTTCAGGTCTGTGGGAGATGGTAACACACCTGCTTTTGTTGTCATCCTTGGGTGAAGTGGGGACATCAGGCAGGTGAAACCAGTTGAATCGTGTCTCTCCCAAAATTCATAGGTTGTGGTCACCTCAGACTGTGGCTGTATTTGGAGATGGATCTTTAAACGGTGGGACCTTGATACATAGATATATGTAGATACATGGATATTGATACATAGGTAAATGTAGATACATGGATATTGATACAGAGATATACGTAGACACATGGATATTGATACGTAGATATACATAGACACATGGATATTGATACATAGACATACAAAATTTACAAAGATATTGCTACATAGATATTGCTACATAGGTATGCAAAGTTATGTACATATTGAGAAGTAAATCTACATAGATATACCATGTACACACACACATATATGTGTATAAGATCTAGATACACATAGATACATAAATACTGATACATAGATATACAAAGTTACAAAGATATTGAGAACTAAGCATACATAGGTATAGATGTGTAGACATAGATACAGATATATTCCTCTCTAGATATAAATAGATACATAGATATTGATACATAGGCATGCATAGATATTGATAGATATACACAGCCATAGAACATAGTCATACAAAGTTACGTGGAACATAGTCATGTAAAGTTACGTAGAACATAGTCATACAAAGTTACATAGAACATAGTCATGTAAAGTTACGTAGAACATAGTCATACAAAGTTACATACAACATAGTCATGTAAAGTTACATAGAACATAGTCATGTTACATAGTTACATAGAACATAGTTATACAAAGTTACATAGAACATAGTCATGTTACATAGTTACATAGAACATAGTCATACAAAGTTACATAGAACATAGTCATGTAAAGTTACATAGAACATAGGCATACAAAGTTACATACAACATAGTCATACAAAGCTACATAGAACATAGTCATACAAAGTTATGTAGAACATAGTCATACAAAGTTACGTAGAACATAGTCATACAAAATTACATAGAACATAGGCATACAAAGTTACATAGAACATAGTCATACAAAGTTACGTAGAACATAGTCATAGAAAGTTATGTAGAACATAGTCATACAAAGTTACATACAACATAGTCATACAAAGTTACATAGAACATACTCATACAAAGTTACGTAGAACATAGTCATGCAAAGTTACATAGAACATAGGCATACAAAGTTACGTAGAACATAGTCATACAAAGTTACATAGAACATAGTCAAAGTTACCTAGAACATAGTTATACAAAGTTACATTGATATTCAGAAGTAAATATACATAGATACATAGATATAAGTATGTAAATACATGTGTACCTAGACATACATAGATACAGAGATATTGATAAATGGATATACAAAGTTACATAGATATTGGCAGACAAATACACATAGATGTATGTGTGTGTGTATATATATAGGCATTGAGATATACATAGATGCATAGATATTAACATACAGATATAAAAAGTAGCATACATATTGAAAAGTGAATATACATAGGTACAGATATGGAGACACACATAGATACATATGTATTTCTATTTAGCTGTAAATACACACATGGATATTGATACATAGACACATGGATATTGATACATAGATATACGTAGACACACGGATATTGATACATAGATATACGTAGACACATGGATATTGATACACAGATATATGTAGATACATGGATATTGATACATAGATATACGTAGACACACGGATGTTGATACAGAGATATACATAGACACACAGATATTGATACATAGATATACGTAGACACACAGATATTGATACATAGATATACGTAGACACATGGATATTGATACATAGATATACATAGACACATGGGTATTGATTTGTACACACCCATAGACACTTGGAAATTAGTACATATTCACACCTACATAGATGCAGATTTGTACAAAGACACGTCATATTTTTCTCACTCCCTTTTTATTTTGTCTGGTTTCTTTTTCCTTATATGGGGTGACTTTATTTCTGAGAGTTAATTTTTTTGTGTAATTGTTGGGGATTTATTGAGGGTACATGGAGTTAAGTTACACTGATTGCGGTTGTTAGGTTAAGTCCCTCTCATAAGTTAGGTTAAGTTCTGTCCCCATGAATTTCGTCACTATATTAGAAGCTCATACAGGATTATTGTTCTAGACCATTCCCATTTATCCTTGTACAGTTGATAGACGCTTTTCTACCATAAGGTGAAATTTGCCTTCCTTTTTGCTTCGTTGTGAGAAAGATAAGGTGATTATTGAGAATAGAGGTTTCCCTGCCGAATGGTGGATTAAATATAAGGCACACAGTTAATCAAGCACCTTGAAATTGAGTATTTTTCTTCTGCCTGTGTCAACATCTGTAGAAGAGAAATTGGCAAGTGAACATCAGTGTGAAAATACCTATCAGCTCCAGGAAAATTGCCTTTTTAAATTCCCCATGAAATTCTCCTATCTAGTGAAGCATTATTTATGAATAGTCAATATAAATAAAATGGACTTTAGAAGGAAGAGAAATGGGCAGATTCTTCATTAAAAACAGGCAACTCAATAATAATACTGTGTGAGTAAAAAAAGAAATCTTTCTAACTCTGAATTCCTGTCATGACAATCTATTCACTGGTTCAAATAATTGATGTTTTCTGGTAGTGAAACTAAATGATAATTTTAGGGTACTCACGTGTCAATATTTTTCTAACACCATTTTCCAATCATCCTTTTCAGTATTTCCCAAATTACTTTCCTTTAAAAGAAAAATACTAAAGCATGTTAGAGCTAAAATAAAATTTAGAAAATATATCTCACAAAAATGTTTATCAGATGCACATTTTCATTGGATTTTTTTAGGGAAATTGGATACACATTTTCTTGGAAATTTTTTAAGAAAATTGAATTCACATTTTCTAGGGAATTTTTATTTATTTATTTTTAGTTCAGGCTAATTTGAAGGTACAAGGAAATAGGCCCCTTCCCAGATCCTCAGGAGCCATACATCTGTGGGACGTGGGAGGGACACCAAACCTTATCTTTGGTGATACCCCAACTCTAGGTTTGTCTCCCCAAGCCCAAGACTTCAAATTTCTTTTTCCACCTTCCCATCCTTTTTACCACTCTTCAACACTGAGCAGCTTATGTCATCAAATACCATATGGGGGACAGAATCCCAGAATGTTGGGCTGCTCTCAATCTCCATTATATACCAATAATATAGCTTATTTTTCACTGCAATCTCATTAGGATTTTTTTTTTTTTTAATGTCTTGTTGGCTGGGGACAGTGTCTCACTCCTGTAATCCTAGCACTCAGGGAGGCTGAGGTGGTAGTATTACTTGACCTCATGCCTGGAATCCCAGCACCCTGGAGGCCGAGGCAGGTGGAAGCTTCAGCTCAGGAGTTCAAGACCAGCCTGAGCAAGAGCGAGACCCCATCTCTACTAAAAATAAAGATTGGGCGGGTGTGGTGGTGGCAGGTGCTTGTGGGTCCCCCAACGTGGGAGGCAGAGGTACGAAGATCACTTGAGCCCAGCAATGTGAGTAGATTCCTTCCCTTGCCATGTTAACTGTTGGGATCCCATTAATTCAGGCATCGTGAACTAACTACCAAATACTTGCAAAGGGGTTATATTTCTAGGCTCTTCCCGGATAACCTTGTCTCTTTGGGCTGAGTCCTTAATCTTTCCTGAATTTTGCCGAATATCTTCATACCCTCAGCTATGATCCTATCAGCTGCTGTTGTTAAATTTTATTTTCAATTTTGTTTGTTTGTTTGTTTTGGTGTGTGTGTGTGTGTGTTGCCCAGGCCAAAGTGTCAAGGCAACATCATAGCTCACAAATCTCAAACTCTGGGGCTCAAGTGATTCTCCTTCCTCAGCCTCCTGAGTAGTTGGGACTACAGATGCCCACCACCACACCTGGGTAGTTATTCTATTTTTGGTACAGAGGGAGTCTTGCTCTTGCTCAGGCTGGTCTTGAACTCCTAAGCTCAAGGGATGCACCCACTTCAGCTTTCTGGAGGGCTGGGATTACAAGCGTGCCCCACCACACCTGGCCTTTTTATGTTGAAATTGTAAGCTAGCTTGTGAAGAGGCTTTCTGCTCTGATTTACCCAAAGGCTTCATCCTGGTCCCCTTTCCATTTTATTTTCCCAACATTAAGCATCTCTTAAACATCACATTATTTGTTTGTTTATGGTTTGTACTATTTCATCTCCCTGGAGTAGTGAGTTTCAGCTGTTGCACTGTGAGAGGATCATAGGTGTGCTGCAAAAAGTTTTAAAGATTATTAAATTATTTTCAAAAGAACTTCAAAGCACAGTAAATATATCTTTTCTTTAACTTTTTTCTTTTTATTAAATCATATACATATAGATCATGAATGCATTTATGCATTTGTGTGATACAATGTGTTGGTTTTTATACAATTTGGAGTGCTTACATTGAAGTCATCAATATAGCTTTCACCTCATTTACTTAATTATTGTGTTAAGACATTTATGTTCTATTCTTGGTAGATTTGACTTGTCCCCTTGCAATATGCTCTATAGGTGTGGTCCCCTCTGTTTCTTTTGCAGTTTTTTTGGCCAGGGCTGGGTTTGAACCCGCCACCTCTGGCATTTGGGGCCAGAGCCCTACTCGTTTGAGCCACAGGTGCTGCCCTTTGCTTTTTTGATCAACGCAATTTGAGTGTGCCCTCAAAGTTCAACGATAGGTTCACGTGTGCAGTGAGATAATAAAGGTTGAAAAACTCTCCCCTGGAGTCATTGTCACAGCTAGGAAAAGGAAAAATAAACCAACTTATTGGGAATGAATTAAAGCATCACTGACTATTTATATTTCAACATCACTGGATGTAAATTAGTTCATGTTTTCCTTCAGAACAATATCTAATGTACTTGAGAGTTCACGTTATAAGCATAAGCGTTTGCAACATTTTTCTTTTATTTTCAAGAAAGGCACAAGAAACCTTTTTCTTGGAGAAAATATGCTGATATTATGATAATTTATCTTATATCAAAAGCACAATGAAAGTCCTTAATAGCAGTATATTTTGATAAGTACAAGGAAAACATGTTTGGGGGAATGGCTGTGTCATTAAAAAGAACAGCTTCATCCTACACTGTACATATATTTTCTCCCTGCTAACTAATGAGTTATCATCTATCATGGGTAATGGTCTTAATATCTTGTTTGATTTGTGTTAATGTAATGATACCTGGAATTACCACAACACTTTTAGACTTCAGGGGAGTGGAAACGTGTTAGAATGGTTTTATTTTACTGGTTTATTGGCCGTCTTCTGGGTTCAGCCTCCTGCGAATTCTGCCAACTCAATAGTCACTGGTTTAACAGTATTAGAAGAATCATTCATTATACTGTGAAAGAAAAGCTGTTTTTTCAGAGAGCATCTGGAGATGCAAATATTTAATAAGAAGAATAGCAGAACTCCAACGAGCGACTGTTGTACTTTGGCACCCAATAAAATGTAACTCAATTCCTGTTAATTTATTTACTATGATGACATGGAAATTATAATCACATACACACAGCTCAGATGGGAATGGACAGCAGCTACCCACACCCACATCAATGGAGCTAAAAACCTTATTATCTGGTTTTAAAAGAGGCCTCAGGACTCTCTATACCCCATAATACCATTGTTTAAATATTAGATCCGAAGAAGATCAAGCAATTACCAATAATTGTATATGTGGAATTAAGAAATATTCTAACAGTTCATTGTTAAGAAATAAAGGAATTTTTAAATAAAAATTGGAGATACTATTTTTCTCTGTTGCAGAGGTAGGCTGGCGGTTATGAGGGAAAGCACACAAGTTGATCAGAATTTCTGCTAATGTTCTCATTTTAGGGTGGCTCAAGAGTCCTTTATTTACTTATTTTTTAAATTTATTTTGTTTTGTCACCCCAGACTGGAGTACATCTGCCTCATCACAGTTCATTGCAACTTCAACTCCTAGGCTCAAGCGATCTTCCCACCTCAGCCTCCAGAACAGCTGGGATGACAGTGCCACACCAATGCACCTGGGTTATTTTTTTCTATTTTTTTGTCCAGACAGGGTCTCACTGTTGCTTAGGCTGGTCTCCAATTCCTGGCATCAAATGATCCTCTGGCCTCAACCTCTCAGAGTGCAAAAATTACAGCCATGAGTCACCACTCCCATGAAATAATTATTTTATAGTTAATGGTGAATGAATGAGTAAGTGGAGGGATGGAGGGATGGATGGATGGATGGATGGATGAATGGATGGATGGATGGATGAATGGATGGATAGGTGGGTGGTTAGATAGATAGATAGACTTATGGATGGATGGATGGTTAGACAGATGTATAAACTTATGGATGGATGGTTGTATGGATGGATGAATGGGTGGGTGGTTAGATAGATAGATAAACTTATGGATGGATGGATGAATGGTTAGATAGATGGATAAACTTATGGATGGATGGATGGATGGATGGATGGATGGATGGATGGATGGATGGATGGATGGAAGGTTGGATAAAGTTATGGATGGATGGTTACATAGATGCATAAACCTATGGATGGATGGATAGATGGATGTTTAGATAGATGGATCAACTTATGAATAGATGAATGATGGATGGGCAGATAGGTGGTTAGATAGATGGATGAAGTTATAGATGGATGGATGGATGGATGGATGTTTAGACAGATGGATTGACATATGAACATACGAACAGATGGATGGATAGACAGGTGGTTAGATAGCTGGATGAAGTTATAGGTAAAATGGATGGATGGATGGATGATTAGATAGATGGATAAACCTATGGATGGATGGATAGATGGATATTTAGATAGATGGATCAACTTATGAATAGATGAATGATGGACGGGTGGATAGGTGGTTAGATAGATGGATGGATGGATGTTTAGACAGATGGATTGACTTATGAACATATGAACAGATGGATGGATAGACAGGCGGTTAGATAGCTGGATGAAGTTATAGGTAAATGGATGGATGGATGGATGGATAAAAGAAAACTAGGTATGGACCATTGGTTCTAGACAACCATGATTATTCCAGATCATTTCACCTGAGTTACTGGAAGACAAACACACAAAAATATAAGGGTAAATTTTATGTTTGTGAACATGTCTCATTCCAATTCATGTGTTCAGATATTTGGACAGGATGGTTCATTACTAGGACTGTCTGCAATGCACCTGTGCACCAAGAAAGGTCTCTCTCATAAACTCCCTACTTCTACCAAATACTGCTGCTCACGGCATGATAGAGAATCTGTCTGACTAATAGATTAAGCATCTCTTTCTCAGCAATATCTTAATTTCTAGGGTTTTCTTTTACATGACTTCTTAATGCAATTTTTGTTTCCATTAACACATACTGAACAATCAAATTGAAATTTTAAGTACTGTGGTTTTACAAATGGAAAGGAGAGTTGTTTTCTAAAAGGAAAAGGGATGGAAGGAAGAGGATTAAAGTGCATGCACCAGCTTTGTCTTAGCCCGTTTCCCATCCAGAATGTCTGAGCACGGTGTCAGCAGGGCTGGAGGCTCTTTCTGCAAGGCCGGTGAATTCTTAGCAGTAACAGTTAGGCAAAGGTAACTGAAGCTTGGACTCCTTCCCCTCCAGATGGCTTCTCTGCTGGTGTTTGTTGGACCTGGCCTTCTTTTGGCTCATCTCTCCTCCCCAACAGCGTGACATTTCAACTCAGGGTTTATCTTTCATTAGATGATTCTTCTTGATATTACTTATATGATACTTATGTGATCCTAGGGTAGGAAGAATTGTGAGGCAAACTCTGAGGACCCACATCCTTGTAGAATTTCCCTGTCCTTGAGTGTAAGAGGGTCCTAGAATGAGTTGATGATGATGAGATAGCATCTCCATGGACACGTTATGCTACAAGACACAGCTGACTTTGAGAGAGGAAGATTAACTTCAGAGAGCACAGTGCAACCAAGTTAGACTTCCATAGGAATAGCTTGCTTCCTTGGAAAACTGATTCAAATCATGAGGGACACAGTGGCTCATCCCTGTGATCCCAACACTCTTCCAGGTAAAGAAGGTAGGATGGCTAGAGCTCAGGAGTTCAAGACCAGCCTTAGCAAAAGCAAGACACCAAATAAAAATAAGAAACTAGCCAGGTGTGATGGCAGGTGCCTGTAGTCCCAACTACTCAGGAGGCTGAGGCAGGAGGATCACTGGAGTCCAGGAGCTTGAAGTTGCTGTGAGCTTTGACACCATGGCACTCTACCCAGGGTGATACGTAAGACTCTGTCTCAAAAAAAAAAAAATAGCATGAAAGGAACTCCATTTTGCTAACTTTGAAGATACACAGGGCTAGTCAAGGAATATCACAGGTCCTGAGGAACTGAGCTCACCCCCTTGAAGATCGGCAGAAGGAGGTGAGGAATTCAATTTGATAACTACCACTTTTGATTTCAGCCACAACCACTGTGTACAAGAAGAATTACAGTCAGCACTTTAATTTCAGCCTCAAGAGACCCCCCAAGCAGAGGATCCACTCAGGGCATGTCTAAATTTTCAACGTACAGAACTATGAGCAAATATATGTTATTTCCAGCCTCTGCATTCGTGGTGATGTGTTATCCAGCAACAAAAAATGAATACGGGGCATAATAATTAGTGTATGCAATAATGCTTTGAGTCAATGTTAGTGATAAAAAGAAAAAAAAAGGGCATGATTGCAATCATGCTTTTTGGTCACTACAAGATTCTATTTATTTAAAACAGCAGATCACACATCAAATGTGACTCGCAAATTTTTCTTTTTCAAAAGTAAAATAATATGTCCTGCATCCTTAAAAACGTTCTCAGTCACAGCTGATGTTTATATTTATTTTCCGAATTCAAAAATGTTACATAGCCGCAAACAGATTTTATGAAATGTTTGCAACTGGATTACATTTTATTAGAAGTTTTGAAAATGCACCCTATTGAAAATACATTTTATTGAAACTGTGCCAGAGATACCTGACAAAAAAGAAATTATGACATAGGTAATTAAAATTAATTAAACTTTCTATTTCTGAAAAATAATCTCAACAGTAGCATCACAGATATTGAAATTATATTTAAAATACTAATGACACATTTTTTTCCAGATGTTTTGATATTTCTAGGATGAGACTTTCAGATGGAATTGTTTCATTATTACAATTAACTCACTACTTGATGAAGGGAATGGTTAATATTATTCATTCTTAAATATTCACCACATTGCCAATTACTCATATGAATATACATCTTTATACATTTGCAGAGAGATGTGTTACAGAGAACACAAATTATTCTTTAAATAGAAATTTTGCCTATTTGAGAAAAAAAGAATCATCTCTCTGTCAGGGACGAGAGATCTATTTGCCTCACATTTCTATCTTCAGGAAATGTCCCAACCAGATAATTATTACAAATTGTAATTTGGAGGACTTGTAATTTTGCATTTCAGCATTGTCCAAAATTGAAATTAGAAGACCTAATTTATGCCTGTCTTTTTTTTCCATTTAACGTCACTGATGGCTAAGTATCTAAAGATTGAAATTCTTAGTGTTGTGAATCAAGGAATTAAGACTTTCTTTTTTTTTTTTTTTTTTTGGCCGGGGCTGGGTTTGAACCCACCACCTCCAGCATATGGGACCGGCACCCTACCCCTTGAGCCACAGGCACCGCCCAGGAATTAAGACTTTCTAAGACATATCGATTAGTACAGCTGACCAGAAAGGTGCAGAGGAATGGAAAGATTTAATAGAATGCCTTCCCCATTTCTATTCTCCATTGAGAGCATTTGATACCAGCATTTGAGAGGCAGCAGCCAAGAACAGATACTGTATATTTTTGTCGCTCTCACAGTGCTGACATTCTTGGGAACACAGAAGAAATTATGTCCACACCTTCTTTTCACTGACCACAGAGGAGAGATGAGTTAGCTCATCACCCGATTCAAAGCGACAGGAAGATACAACCGGTACCGTGCACCCATCCTGCAGTGGGCAAGCTGTGGAGAGATGTATTTTAAAGCTAAAAAAAATGCAGAAGCTACTGAAATAGGTCTGTGGGTGTCTGCGGGGAAGACAGGACTCTCACAAGGCTGACAGACTGACAAGGCTTCCACATCCATGCAGTAATACAAAGAGTCATACTCTTTGATACAGAGTCTCAACTAGGAACAGGTGTCTACAGAAAGCAACAAGATTCAATTCTTCACGGAGACTGTTCTGGAGATGCCATTTGTTGAGATGAACCTCAAGGAAAACAATGAAAAGATGATGAGGAAGTATTTGGGTTTTCTGGAGACAATTCAGAAGCCTGTAGGACCCACTGAGGCAGTAGTCAGCACAAGTCTGTTGGGACTGAATATTATCCCCAAAGGGACAGTTTTAGTGATTTCCTTTTACATTCTTCCCGGCGCATTTCCTGACATAATTTGACCTTCTCCAATCAGTGGACTAAATGCACACACCTTCTCATCCCTCAAGATGAAGCTGTTCACAAAATATAAGCTAATAAGAAAACAATTCATGGTTATTGAGTTTCAGCCCTCTGCAAAAGCTGAATGACTTGGGAAAAGACGGGTTGTAAACCAAAGAATGCTTCTCTTCTTTGTCCGGAGTGAGGATCCCAAAATCTGCAGGAACGATTGGGGGATGCTGGACCTAAGCATCAGTGCGCACAATAATTCTGTGAGCAGACTCTGTAAATAAAAAGAAGTATTCTAACCCCAGGGTGGACACATTTTATAAACAGCTTTTTTAAAATTTCTTATTTATTTATTTATGATAGAGTCTCACTATGTCATCCTCTGTAGAGTGCAGTGGCATCACAGCTCACAGCAACCTCAAACTCTTGGGCTTAAGTGATTCTCTTACCTCAGTCTCCTAAGTAGCTGGGACTACAGGCACCTGCCACAACACTCGGCTATTTTTTGTTGCACTTGTCTAGCTGGCCCAGGCCGGGTTCTAACCCACCACCCTCAGTGTATGTGGCTGGTACTATAACCACTATGCTACAGGTGCTGAGCCTGCTTTGTTTTAAATTTTCCTATTCATTTGAGCCGGGAGATGGCTAACTTGTCCTTGTCTGTGGTAAATGAGAAGCCGTACTGGACATGATTTTTTCTATGTTCACAGGAACTTCAGCACTGTGAGAGTGTGAAAAAATAAAGCGTCCCTTTGGGCGGCGCCTGTGGCTCAGTCGGGAAGGCGCTGGCCCCATATACCGAGGGTGACGGGTTCAAACCCGGCCCCGGCCAAACTGCAACCAAAAAATAGCCGGGTGTTGTGGCGGGTGCCTGTAGTCCCAGCTACTTGGGAGGCTGAGACAAGAGAATCACTTAAGCCCAGGAGTTGGAGGTTGCTGTGAGCTGTGTGAGGCCATGGCACTCTACCAAGGGCCATAAAGTGAGACTCTGTCTCTACAAAAAAAAAAAATAAATAAAAATAAAGCGTCCCTTCTTGGGGGTTCCCACCAGAATTCAATAGTCTCAAATGAACCTAAAATTAGATGTATCAGGGGGAAAAAAGTGAAAAATGCTGATCTTGTAGGGTAAGGGTGATATGGTTTCCCCTCTAAACCGCATCCATTCTTTTTGCCCCTGTATCCAAATACGAGTGCTGGAAATTTTCAAGATTTTAGAATTTCCTGAAGCAGTGTCTCTTGGAAATGGAATGAGTGGGGGAGCCTTATTCAGGCAGAGGGATTCACCATCATCTCAGAATGGACCAGCATGATTTAGGAACATCAAAATAGGCCAGGCACAGGTGGTGCTCACACCCATAAACCCAAAACTCTGAGAGGCCAAGGTGGAAGGACTGCTTGAGCTCAGTAATTTGAGTCCAGCCTGGTCAATAGCAAAACCCCATCGCTACTAAAAATAGAAAAATCAGCCAGGCATGGTGGTGGGTGCCTGTAGTCCCAGCTACTTGGCAGGCTGAGACAGGAGGATCAGTGGTCCTCAGGTTGTTGTGAGCTATGATGACATCACAGCACTCTGTAAGACTCTGTCTCAAGAAATGAAAAAAGAAAAAAAACAGCATTAGAAAAAGAATAGACCCACGCATTGAAAGTTTTTATTATTTGTATATTAAATAATAACTGTGTACATTGATGCATTTATGGGGTTCAGTGTACTGATTTGATATACAATGTGAAGTGCTTACATTGAATTAAGTAACACATCCATCACAATTATACTCTTTTATTAATAGTTTTGAAATGTACCATTGCATCATGCACATTAGGTGAGGTCCCCCCAAATACCCTCCCTCCTCCCGCCTCCCCCCTCCCCTCCCCTCCCCTCCCCTCTCTCTCCTCGTCCCTTCTACTTTCTGGACTATAGTTATATTTTACCATTCATATGAATGTGTAGGTGATTATATATTGATTTCATAATAGTATTGAGTACACTGGATACTTTTTTTTTTTTAATTCTTAAGATACTTCACTAAGAAGAATATGTTCCAGCTCCATCCAGATAAACATAAAAGATGTGAAGTCTCCGTCTTTTTTATGGCTGCATAGTATTCCATGCTGTACATATACCACAATTTGTTAATGCATTCATGGGTCGATGGGCTGTTTCCATGTCTTGGCAATTATGAAAGTTTATATAATATTAATAGAAAGTGTTGAGGAAATCAGTTTAACCTGAGAGTCTAAACAAAACGAAAGAAAAAAAATACAAAAAAAAAAAAATCTGCACATGCCTGGCCAGAATACAGTCATCTCATAAGGCTTAAAAGTAATAAGCATGTTGGCTTTCAGGAGGGTAGTACCGAATATTGCATGCTCCGTCAATTTTCTAGCTTGAACTTCCTTCCCAATAACAGGGCACTGAACTTCCCTTTTTTGCTGTCCTTAGGACGCTACTGGGGTCTGTTGCATGTATTAATTCCTAATGGGAAACACATTAAGTGGTCATCTTAAAATTTCTGACCACCACAGGAAAAAATTACTAGAAATAAACGTCCAGGAGAATGTTTATATAAACAGTATTGGGCAAACAATTGACCAAATAAATGTTGAACATGATGATGAAAGTGCTTTTGGATAAGTCATGGAAGAAACCCAAGTGCCCATCGACCCACAAATGGATTAATAAATTGTGGTATATGTACACCATGGAATATTATGCAGCCTTAAAGAAAGATGGAGACTTTACCTCTTTCATGTTTACATGGATGGAGCTGGAACATATTCTTCTTAGTTAAGTATCTCAAGAATGGAAGAAAAGTATCCAATGTACTCAGCCCTACTATGAAACTAATTTATGGCTTTCCCATGAAAGCTATAACCCAGTTATAACCTAAGAATAGGGGGAAGGAGGAGAGGGAGGGGAGGAGGGAAGGATGGGCAGAGGGAGGGTGATTGGTGGGATTACACCTGTGGTGCATCTTACAAGTGAAACTTAGTAAATGTAGAATATAAATGTCTTAACACGGTAACTAAGAAAATGCCAGGAAGGCTATGTTCACCAGTGTGATGAAAATGTGTCAAATGGTCTATAAAACCAGTGTATGGTGCCCCACGATCACATTAATGTACACAGCTATGATTTAATAATAAAAAAATTTTTTTTAAAAGCAGGTGTCTAGGATTTGCATATGTGGAATATTCTCTAATACCTTGCTGGTAATTAGCTATTGTTCTCACACTGTCAATGGCTATCTGACTTGGCATCCTTTCCCATGAAGTGAGAAATGTATCCAGTTGGAATTAATCCTGAAGTCACATCTAAAAGAAAAAAAGCCTTTTATTTACATAACGCCCGTGGCAGAGCAAAATTAATCTAATTAGAAATTAGAAGATGAAGATAAATTAGAAAGTAAATTAAGTTGCTGAGAAATCAGATGCAATTGGTCTCACACACTTGCTTTCCTATGAGAGTTTATGTGCTCTTTCGAGGGGGAAATGAGGTACTGGCATTTCAAGGACAATTGGACAGTCGTATTCTTACCATCTTTGACATAGAAAAGGCTGCAAAACGTGGCAGCCAGGATGTAACCCTGAGACAGAAATATTACAGAGAAGACAGGCGGTATTATCAGCACTGTTAATCATCCCACATGGCTGTTGTGTTTGCTTTAGCTCTCCATTTTTAAAAAGTAGTAACCCTCAAACATATTACAACCCTAATTTTTTGTCATGTTTTATTCAATCCATCTTGACAGCAGAGCTGACTTGTCACAACTCACTTCTGACACCACTTGACAGGGCCCGGGACTGGCCAGGTCTCGGGCCGGCTTATCTAGGTTCCGGATGCAGACTGCTAAGTTACCTTGCTCAGGGACCATTCCTCTTTGGTACCCGAGAGCTATCCACTTTAGCTGGAGAGAGTGTGTGTCTTAGAGAGAGTAAAGCAGTCTTCTTAGAATAGATAGATCTTAGTCTTTAGCAGAGCTTAGTCACCTTCAGTAGAGAGAGGTAAAGGAAAACAAAATCATTCAAGGTAAAGTCTCCATCTTTCTTTACGGCTGCATAATATTCCATGGTGTACAAATACCACAATGTATTAATCCATTCATGAGTCAATGGGCACTTGGGTTTTTTCTATGACTTAGCAATTATGAATTGGGCTGCCATAAACATTCTGGTACAAATATCTCTGTTATAGTGCGATTTTTGGTCTTCTGGATATATGCCTAGTAGAGCTTACTAAGTGTGAAGTATAAGGGTTTGAACACAATCATTAAGAAAATGCCATGAAGGCTATGTTAACCAGTTCGGTGAAAATATTTCAGACTGTATATGGAACCAGCACATTGTACCTCATGATTGCATTATTGTACACAACTATGATTAAAAAAAAAAAAAAAGAAGCATTCAAGGAGAAAACGAGGGTGTATAATTATCGTGACTTACAAGGTGACTCTAGTCCAAGGTTGACAGGGACTTGTCCCTGTGGAAATATTTTAAGTGCAAGGAGTGTTAGCATAAGGACTCTTAGCATATTCCTGAAGATGAAGTATTAATACATTTATGTCTTCAGCTGAACAGTCAAGCACTTTATCCAGAGGGAATGTTTCTTTCCTATGTCATGTCTCAGGTCAAGCTAGATTTCTTTTTTCCCTTTTTCAAAGATGCAGTTCCCTCGTTAATATTCTAAGTCACTCTGTTGCCATAAACAGCAATTTGGGCAAGAAGCATTAAGTGGAACCGAGTCTAAAAGGCAATAATATAAATGTTAAACAAACAGACCAAAACTTTGCACCTGACTGGAATATTATCTCCATATTTGGTTTTCTAGAAAAAGAGACCAAAAAAAATGCTAAATATTCTTCCCTCTACCAAACCCTTCCTCTCTCTGTTTGTAAATAAAATATATAATTATATATGTGTGTGAAATAAAGTGAATCAAATGCCTATTCAGCCCTTTACCCACACAAGTTTATTTCCTTTTGTTTTTAGTTGACAGGTGTTAATTGTACTTATTTATGGAATACACATTGGTATTTTTTTTTTATTAAATCATAGCTGTGTACATTAATGCAGTCATGGGGTACAACGTGCTGGTTTTATATAAAATTTGAAATATTTTCATCGAACTTTGATACACGCATGAGATGTGCAATGATGAAATCAGGGATCATCTCAAACATTTATAATTCCTTTGTGTTTGGAACATTCAAACTCCTCCCTTCTAGCTGTTTGAAAATATGCAATGAATTATTGTTAACTGCAATCACCGTGCAATTATTTTTTTTTTTATTAAATCACAGCTGTGTACATTGATATGATCATGGGGCATCATTCACTAGCTTCACAGACCGTTTGACACACTTTCATCACACTGGTTAACATAGCCTTCCTGGCATTCTCTCAGTTACTGTGCCAAGACACTTACATTCCACATTTACCAAGTTTCACATATACTCCTGTAAGATGCACCGCTGGTGTAATCCCACCAATCCCCTTCCCTCTACCCACCTCCCCGCTCCTTCCCCTCCCTTTCCCCCTTCCCCCTATTCTTAGGTTGTAACTGGGTTATAGCCAAGTGCCCATCGATCCATGAATGGATTAATAAATTGTGGTATATGTACACCATGGAATATTATGCAGCCTTAAAGAAAGATGGAGACTTTGCCTCTTTCATGTTTACATGGATGGAGCTGGAACATATTCTTCTTAGTAAAGTATCTCAAGTACCCAATGTACTCAGCCCTACTATGAAACTAATTTAGGGTTTTCACTGTGCAATTCTATAGACCACTAGGAACAATTACTGACACAAAGCTGTGTGTTCTCCAAACCCTCCCCGCCCTCTTGGCCTCTAATAACCACAACACCCCTCTCTGCTTCTACAAAATTTTCTTAGCTCCCACCTATGAATGCAAGCACGGTGTATTTACTTTCTGTACCTGATTTACTTCATTTGACATCGTGTGAGTACATATAAACCACATCTGCTTTATCCATCCACCTGTCGTTGGGTATTTAGGCTGATTTCGTACCTTGATGGTTGCAAAAGTTGCTATAGTAAACATGCTCATCTGTATATTCTTTACCTTGGATACCCAACAGCGATAATCCATACTATACATACACCACATTTTATTTATCCATTCATGAATTGACAGGCAGTTGGGTTAATTCCACATCTTGGCAATTGTGAATTGTGCCGCAATAAACATTATAGCGCAGGTGTCTTTCTGAGAGATGCCCAGTTGTCGGATCAATGGATCCCATAGTGGGTCTGCTTTTAAGTTGTTTGAGGATCTCCGCACTGTTTTCCATAGAAGGTTAATTAATTAATTAATTAATTAATTAATTTATTTATTTATTTTTGCAGTTTTTAGCCAGGGCTGGGTTTGAACCCACCACCTCCAACGTAGGGAGTCGGCACCCTACTCCTTTGAGCCACAGGCACCGCCCCTTCCATAGAGGTTGATTAATTTGCAGTCCCACCAACAGCACTTAAATATTGCAATCTCTCTGCCTCCACAACAGCATCTATTGTTCATTGATTTTTTTCAGTAAAAGTTCTTCCAACAGTGGTAAGGTGACATCTCATTGCAGTTTTGATTTGCATTGCCCTGACGATTAGTGAAGGTGAGCCTCTTTTTCAGGCGTTTTTTGAGAAACTTTTCTGTGAGTTTTTATGTATTTTTTAATTGGGTTGTTTGTTTATTTCGTGCTGATTTGTTTGAGTCCTTTGTAGATTCTGGATATTCATGCTTTATCCGACATACAGTGTGAAACATTCTCTCCCATTCTGTGGTTTGTTATGTGTTTTCAGACTGGGATGGAGGGCTTCTTTTACTGGTAAGTTTAAAATTTGTTTTCACATATTCTAGGTATTATTCCTTAGCCAAATATAATGTGTGCAACCATTTTCTTAGCTCATATGTTTTTAAAATACTCCTTAATTTTTGTTATTAGATTTCAGAAAAAGAGTATTTTGAGACTTGGCTTCCCTAAAATTTGATCTTGTGAGACTCAACATTTTATAAGAAGAAATACAGTCAATTCTTTTTCTTTACACATTTCTATTATAAAAATAAATATATTTGATTGCTATCTAATTTAATAATGTAATTTTATTCAAAATATGAAATGAATTATTGCATATTTTACATTATGTTCCTGGCTAAAGATGTTCATAAACTCTTGAGAATTTTTCTGTGATTCAAGTTGCTCTAATTATATTCATCTTTCAGAATTCAATGTAGATTTAACTTGAATAAATTAAAGAGAAAACCCTCAAATTTACCGCATTTTATCTAATATATTAGTAGCAAGAAAGCACATTGTGAAAATACATGCATTCACTGGAATATTTTATTTTTATCTATTTTTAATGAGAACTCTAGCATCAAATATACACTCATGTGTGTAAAGGGGTAAAAAAAATATATTCACTTTGATTCCCCATGTCCTTCAAATAAAGAAAAAATTTTAATCTTATGAATACGCTGATGTGTATGTATACTTGTAAAATAGTCCCGTATTGTATAATTTACAACATCTGTAATGTTTGTAATATGTGTACTCTGATCATTAATATATATTTGTTCAAATGATGAATGTTTGCTAATAATAAAAGTCAACAAAATCGAAATGCCCATCTCATTAAATGATTACTAGATGCAAAAATCATAGAAAGGAATAACATTTTAAAATTTATAACCCAGCAAATACTTGATAGAAGTGCAATATCCTTATAGAAAGTTAATACTTTGCGGGCGGCGCCTGTGGCTCAGTCGGTAAGGCGCCGGCCCCATATACCGAGGGTGGCGGGTTCAAACCCGGCCCCGGCCAAATTGCAACCAAAAAATAGCCGGGCGTTGTGGCGGGCGCCTGTAGTCCCAGCTACTCAGGAGGCTGAGGCAAGAGAATCGCTTAAGCCCCGGAGTTGGAGGTTGCTGTTAGCTGTGTAAGGCCACGGCACTCTACCGAGGGCCATAGTGTGAAACTCTGTCTCTACAAAAAAAAAAAAAAAAAAAAAAAAGAAAGTTAATACTTTGCTATTTGACAGCAGAAAGACACATTGTTGGATTTTTTAAAAAATAAAAACAGATTCACAATAACAGCAGTGTACACTTGTCCAGAGGGATGAACCTAGTAAAATATTTTGGTGACTTTCTGTAATTTTTAATTACAAATTTGCATTAAAAAGTGGAAGAAAGAAATGTATTATTTCTAATGCTTTTTGGAATCTCTGAGTGTTGACTATTCCTTTGTTCATGCAGTGTCTGCATGAAGAATACCCAAGAAATGATGAATGCGTGTTGTTGGGGGAGTAGACAAGTGTGTGGGGATGGCAGCGTTACACACACACACACAGAGAAAATTCAGCCACAGAACAAAGGTCTTTTGAATAATGCAGGAAATTCCTCCAGGAAAATGCCTTATAGCTTTACATATTTGACCCTGTGTAAAATCAGAAAGGCACAATAGCTTCCTTCCCTATAGACAGAAGATGTTTCTAGAATTCCTAAGTGGTAACAAAAAAAGGTGGGGAAAGGGAAGAAAAGATATGTGTATCAGATTTCTTAAAGCACGTCCATTAAGTAAACTTGTTTGGTACCGAATGAAACCAAGGAAAGAAAGAGAAATAGAGGCACAGACCTGGGTATGGGTGAGATAAGAAGTCAATAATCGGTAGATTTACTGTAAAATCATTTCAGATACCCAAACCGAAATCACTCTGTATTTGGCAAATCAACAGAGATACAGGCGTTTAACCACCAGTCAGAATCCAGAACTAGCTTGCTTCAGGAAGGCAGGAAAAAATGACCACAAAAAATGTCAAGACTGATGAAAACAAATACGCCATCCTGGTTACATCCAGAATGTATTAGCAAAAGTGCCTTCCCTCTCCCCACAGCTTGAATTGATTAGAGTTTTTCTCATATGTGGGTATTAAATTGTCTGCTGGTTTCATATTAGTATTGAGTACATTGGATTCTTGCTTCTCTATTTTTGTGAGACTTTACTAACATGAATGTGTTCCAACTCCATCCAGGTTAATAAAAAGATATAAAGTATCCATCTTTTTATGGCTAAATAGCATTCCATGGTTTACAAATACCATAATTTATTAACCCATTCCTGGGTTGATAGGCATTTAGATTGCTTTCACATCTTAGGGATTATAAATTGAGTCACAATAAACATTCTATTGTAAATGTCCTTATGATAAAATGATTTTTTTTTTCTTCTTCACAGATGTCCAGTAATGGGATTGCAGGATCAAATGGGAGGTCTAATTGCAGTTCTTTGAAGATTCTCCATATTTCCTTACAAAAAGGTTGTATTAGTTTGCAGTCCCACCGGCAGTGTAAAAGTGTTCCCTTCTCTCCACATCCACGCCAGCATCTACAACTTTGGGACTTGGTGATGTGGGCCATTCTCACTGGAGTTAGGTGATATATCCTGGTGGTTTTGTTTACATTTCTCTGAGGAGTGCGGACAATGAGCATTTTTTCTTAGGTTTGTTAGCCATTTATCTGTCTTCCTCGGAGAAGGTTCTGTTCCTGTCTCTTGCCCAGTGATAGATGGGATTATTTGCTCTTTTTTTTGTTGATGTTGATTAATTTGAGTTCTCTGTAGATTCTAGTTAACAAACTCTTTGTCAGATTCATAACGTGCAAATATCTTTTCCCATTCTGAAGGTTGTCTCTTTGCTGTAATTGTGTGAAATCTTAATTTCACCAAAGACAGGCTAAATTCTTGACTGTGTTCAGTGTATTATCTCAATCTGGGTATTTTGTGATGAATGTATCTCTCATTGTCAATGTCAAGATTATATCAAGGATTGATTAAAGCATTCGACCAATTTTTCAGTATGTAATCTGTGTGGGAAACATTTTATCACTTTCCACAGGACAGCGTGATTTATGCGAACGTGAGGCAACTATTTGTATCAAAGTTGGACAAGAGTGTGTTTTGGGCACCGGGTCTGAGGATAAAAATGAGAGCAGAAAAGAGAAAGAGGGTTCTTTTTATATCAGCCGTCATTATATGGCAGTGTTCAAATGAGTTTCTTGATGAACTAATTAAAACATGGGTTCTAATTCTGATATAAATGTGGGGTACACTCTTGGGTCTCACATTTCTTTCTTTCAGATTTATAGAGTTACTTGATGTTTTGATGCACTTATGTATGCATGGTGAAGAAATCAACAGAACCCAGGTAATTTTCCCATGTACACATTAGATGTTTATTATAGCATCGTTTGTAATTTTTTCCTTTTTCCTTTTTTAATACCAAATGCTTTACCAATTTGCATGTCATTCTTGTGCAGGGGCCATGCTAAACTTCTCTATATCTTTCCAATTTTAGTTTATGTGCAGCTGAAGCCAGCACCATTATTTGCAATTTTTAAGAACTAAGTATGTCAATACAATCACAGTCCTGTGTTGCTGAGTGACTAAGATGTCTTCTGAGAAATGCATTGTGAGGCGATTTCATTATTTGAACATCGTAGAGTAACTTACATGAACCTAGAGAGTATATATATTTTTATTTTTATTTTTTATTGTTTCAGGTTCATTGAGGGTATAAATAATGGGAGAGGAACTTTGCAGGTTATGTTTCTGACAAAGGTTTGATAGAATCCATAGAGAACTCAAACTTATTAATAAGAAAAGAACAAGTAATCCCATTTCGTTGTGGGCAAGGGACTTGAACAGAAGCTTTTCTGAAGAAGACAGGTGCATGGCCTACAGACACATGAAAAAATGCTCATCATCTTTAATCATCAGAGAAATGCAAATAAGAATCACTTTGAGATATGATTTAACTACCGTAAGAGTGGCTCACAGAACAAAATCCCAAAACTACAGATGTTGGCATGGATGTGGAGAAAAGGGAACACTTCTGCACTGCTGGTAGGAATGCAAGCTAACACGTCCCTTTTGGAAAGAAGTATGGAGACTACTCAGGGGTCTAAAAGTAGACCTGCCATTCAGTCCTACAATTCCTCTACTAGAAGTATATCCAAAAGACCAAAAAATCACTTTGCAACAATGATATTTGCACCAGATTGTCCGTTGCAGCTCAATTCATGATAGCCAAGTCATGGAAGAAGCCCAAGTGCCCATAGACCCATGAATGGATTAGTAAATTGTGGTATATGTATACCGTGGAATATTATGCAGCCTTAAAAAAGATGGAGACTTTACCTCTTTTATGTTTATATGGATAGAGTTGGAACATATCCTACTTAGTAAAGTATCTCAAGAATGGAAGAAAAAGTACCCAATGTACTCAGACTTACTATGAAACTAATTTAGGGTTTGCACATGAAAGCTATAACCCAGTTACAACCTAAGAATAGGGGGAAGGGGGAAAGGGAGGGGAGGGAGGGGGGAGGTGGGTAGAGGGAACGGGATTGGTGGGATTACACCAGCGGTGCATCTTACAAGGGTATATGTGAAACTTGGTAAATGGTCTGTAAAGCTAGTGAATGATACCCCATGATCATATCAATGTACACAGCTATGATTTAACAATAATAATAAAAAAAAGAATGGAGGAAAAATTATCCAATGTACTTGGTACTATTATGAAACCAATTTACAATCACTCCTACTTTTGTATGAAGAATAGATCACAACTATGGCCCAGGATGAAGAAGGGAAGAGGGGGGACGAGAGAGGAGGGGGAGGTCAGATGAAGGGAGGGTGAATGGTAGGATCACACTTATGGTGCATATTGCAAGGGTACATGTTGGATCTATTAAGTATAGAGTATAAATGTCTTAACACAATAATTAAGCAAATGAGGTGAGGGATATATTAACCAGTACAATGTAAGCATTCCAAATTGTATATGAAATCAGCACATTGAACCCCATAAAGGCATTAATGTATACATGATCTACCTCTTTATGATTTTAAAAAACAAGAATTGGGTTACATTGATTGCATTTGTTAGGAAAGTCCCTCTTACAATTGTGTCCTGCCCCCAAGAGCTGTGCCAGACTCCTCCTTTCTCCCCTCTACCCACTCCATTGTTCCCCCAATCCCCACCTTGAATTGATTTGAGTTTCTCTTTCACGTGGGTGGGTATTAGATCATCTACTGGCTTCATGTTAGAATTGAGCACATTGGATTCTTCCTTCTCCATTCTTGTGATACTTTACTATCAATAACGTTTTCCACCTCCATCCAGGTTAATACAAAAGATGTAACGTCTCCAACCTTTTTAATGGCTGGAGGTGAAGAATCTTTACAGAGAGAATTATGAAACCCTAACAAAAGAAATAGTAGAAGACATTAACAAATAGAAGAACACATCGTGCTCTTGGCTGGGAAGAATCAACACTGTCAAAATGTCTATTCTATTCAGAGCAATCTACAGATTCAATGCAATCCTCATAAAAATACCAACATCATATTTTGAAGAACTGGAAAAACTGGTACTTTGTTTCGTATGGAACCAGACAAAAATCCATATAGCCAAAGCTATTCTTAGTAATCAAAACAAAGCCTAAGGCATTTGAACCTACCAGACTTTAGGCTATATTACAAGTCACCAGTAATCAAAACAGTATGGCATTGGCACAAAAAATAGAGACATGGACATATGGAACAGAATATTTATATATTTTTGTATAAAAAAACAAATGTCCCAGCACCATGACTGAATATCAATCATCTCCCCTACTTGATGTGCAATGCTAATATCAAATGCCATGTATGAGCTTTCTATATATGGTCCATTATAATCTCATGAGACCACCATCATACATGGGGGTCCTCAGTGACTGAATTGTCCACACACACTAACACAACCATAGTTAATCACTAATGGTGTGTCTTGTTAAAGAATCCGATGCCACTTTCAAAAACCACGTTTAAGAATTACTTTTAATAACATGATAAAGTATCGGTGATATAATGTAAGTACTCAAAACTCAGTACAGCTGTATTAGCCAAATCATGAATGAATGAGCAAACAGGCTGTACTTAAAAAGCATGAAAAAGTGCATGCCCACACACACACAGACAGATGATACAAGTGTGGTGTAGCAAGGTAGTGGGAGGGAGAGGGCAGGGGAGCGGAGGGAGGGTGATTGGCCAGGAGAAGGGAGGTCACTTGGTGGGATGCCCCTGTTGTGCACAATGCGAGGTGTCCAGCCACTTGAATTTTACCTCAGGAATGAAAACAATGTCACCTCAACATTTGTACCCTCATATTACTCTGAGATTTAAAAAACAAATACATTTTAAAAATTAAAAAATAAGAAAGCATGATAAAAATACAGAAGATAGTATGTTAAATGAAAGGTGCTTGACAGACACATGACCTTCCACAGTGACTATTTCTCCCTCTTTCACCTCGTCTTCTGATGTTCCTTCCAGACCCCTTCATATCTTAGCAATTTCCTCATAGAGAATTTCAACTGGATACCACGGTGTTGTTCCATGGACTCAGACGCGTGTTCATTCCATCTCCAGCATGGAGTTACCCTACATAATTGGAAACTGACACCCTTTTGCCCCAAATCTCCATTTCCTTCAGCCTCCCACCCACGCCACCTACCATTCTAGCCTCTGCTTCTCAGAGTTTCATTATTTTAAATTCCACATATGGAATATTTGTTCTTCTGCTCCTATACTACTTAACAGACTGTCCTCCACACGCCACGTTGATACAAGTAGCAGGATTTCCTTCTTTTCTATAGATAAATGATAGCCCCTTATATAATATACAGAGAGTAGCGAAAAATGTACACTCATTTTGAGAAAGGAAAAAATGTATGACAATGATAATACTCAATTCACTTTGATTTATACCATTAGAAGAGGTGCTGAAATGTGACTTCAATTTTCTTTTGTTGTCAGTATGTATTATTACAATTTTAAGACAGTTTTTTTTTCTTTCTTAAAACATGTATACAATTTTTGGCAATTGTGTACATTTTGTATACATACATATACACACACGCACTTTATTTATATTTTTTTAGGAATATACTCACACACTTATGCACAGAGACTGCCAAAAAAAAGTATGCATGTTTTAAGAAAAAAAATAATGTATTAAAATTGTAATATTCCAAAAACATTAAAATTGAAATACTAGAGTCATGTTGACTATTACAATCACAATTTAGTGTGATGCTTAATATAAACGTACATATAAATTTAAATGTGTATTATGTATTCTGTAACATCCACAGCACGTCCATACATTTTGTGTGCAAGCTTTAAATTGCACATGAACTTTATGAACACCTTGTATTATTTATTTGTCATATTCACTCAAAATTTGCAAGATCTGTACCTTCACTTTTATTCCCCCAACTAATTGGTTACCCTGGTCATCTTTTTAAATCCATTCATAAGGTGACTGATTGTCTTTTAATTTTCTTTACTCCTCCATAGTGTTAGATTGTTTACACTGATTATTGTAAGTCGTTTCCAATTTCTTGAAATGACAAAAAAAGGTTGCCTGAATAATATGTGCTGTGTCACTGCCCAGCTACATCTCCATCTGAAGAATAAAGTCCCCAGAGGAAAATCACTGGTTCAATTATGAAGAACATGACTTGTCTTCTTGACAGATGCTCCAACTTGCACCGCAGCCAGGTGACACCTTGCGACAGACGCACACGCTCACCACACAGGTTGCTTCACTCCGGAGTCTGCCAATCTGATAGGACATCTCTCCAGGGCTGACATTGGGATTTGCCTGGCTCTTTCTTCTCCTTGACATAAATAATGATGTTACTTAAATTTGAAATTCAAACATCATCTCTGAAAAATGAAGCAATACCTGGGTATGTTCATTTGCTTCGGTGTCACACGAACATGTGTTTGTCGGTAACTTCTCAAACAAACAGACAAAACCTTTTCCCTAAGACAATGTTTCACCATTATATTAAAATCATCCACCACTAACTTGTTTGCACTGGCTTTGAAAACTATCATGGAGCAATCTTCACATGTCTGCCCAAACTTATGTAACCCCTAGAAGAACTTCTGCATTACTGACTTATCACATCAAAAAGGCTTTTCTTCATATGTATAGGCCATTTGTTCCTTCAGCAAACTTGTTCTGGGAGGTGTCCATATTCCAGCTACTGCTCAGCTCCCGTAAACATCTAAATATTCACTGGAGTCCAGGAACCTTGGTTTCTTCCAGCCCACCTGTGCAAGAACGCCTCCCATGCCTTCACCCACCAGATTAACTCTCTTGCTTTCAAGCTCTGTTGATAATCTCAAATTTGGTTTGATTGGGAAGGACAACAGTTACAACACTCAAAGGCAACACTCCATACAAAATAGATAAAAAAAACCCTTGAAATCCAAGCATCCTTTCATCTAGAAAAAAGACAAGTTCCTCCAGCCCTTACGCTGGATTTCTTTTTTATTATTATTAAATCATAGCTGTGTACATTAATGCAATCATGGGGTACAATGTGCTGGGTTTATATACAATTTGAAATATTGTCATCACACTGGTTAACATAGCCTTTACAGCATTTTCTTAGTTATTGTGTTAAGACATTTATATTCCACATTTAGTAAATTTCACATGTACCCTTGTAAGATGCACCAAGCTGTGGTCCCACCAATTATCCTCCCTCCCCCTCTCCCCTTTCCCCATAATCTTGGGCTATAATTGGGTTATAGCTTTCATATGAAAGCTATAAATTGGTTTTATAGTAGGGCTGAGTACATTGGATACTTTTTCTTCCATTCTTGAGATACTTTACTAAGAAGAATATGTTCCAGCTCCATCCATGTAAACATGAAAGAAGCAAAAACAAAAACTAGGATACAATTATCTCCCCAGATAAACTCGCCTACACACTAAATAAATGATAGCACAGACATATAATTAGTACCTATATCCTATCCAGGTATTTTATATATGTGTGTATATATAAAACCAATAGATGTGAAGTGTATAATAGCACACAATATTTATATCACTATACTATACATATGTTGCTATATATTATATATGATATGCACACAGACAGTATTCAAAGATGTATCATACAGAGAGTAAAAGTATATATGGATAAAATACTATGTATTAAAATTACAGCATGCTATTTATATTATATTGTTGTAAAAGGTATGTCTGTAAATGTATATATGCGAAGTTATATATATATGAATAATTTTATTTCTATTTTGTACTTACACACAACTACTCTGTTCTCTTAATTCTGTTATGGGCCCCAAATAAAAAACTTTTATTACATTTCTAGGCAACAGCCTTTCCTAACAAATTAATCTTTCCCCCCTCCCCCAAATTCCTGATTAAGCCCAGCAAACTAAATGCAGAGGAAGGTTGTTTCACTGTCAGGGTCTTTAAAACCCTGCAAATATGCTGGAAGATTATTAAAGGTGCGTGTGCCTGAGTGAAGCTCCAGCTCATCTTTTGCTTTTATTAGGCACGCCAGCTTCTCAGGGTTCTTGAATTCCCCAGCGATTCCTGAGAGGTTGCAAGCTTTCAAATCAAGGCAGGTCTACTCCCCTAGAATAAGAATGAAGAGATTTATTCCCTGCCAAGAGTTCAGGAGTGCTTGAGGGAACAGAGCGTGCTTTCTTGAGTGTCTTCAGCAAAATACCTCTAAGAAAATCGTGGAGAGGGTAAGGGAGAATTCCGTATCCCTGGGTGTTTTGGGAATGGCTGAAAATTTTCCACTGCCTTGGATAGGTCTGTAATTGCTACAATAAGGAAGTGGGTGTTTACAACAAAGGAAATGGTATCTTTTTTGTATTTTAATCATGGCATGTGAACAAAATACTCCACAGTCTGCCCTGCTAAGGTAAGAAATTCAAGGATCTATGGAATGTAGGCGATAGATCTTAAATGTGTCCCCTCCATTCCCCAGGCACACTGATACTGCAGAAGTGATTGATTGTGATTTGTCTGGTTTCTGCAGAAGCCATCTGCCTGAGGATTCCAGAATCAAGGCTCCATTTCCGAATTCCTCGACCATTTCATTCCATATAGAACTCCCCCTTTGGGTCTTCAACTTGGTGGGGTAATGGTCCCTCGGGTTCCTCAAGCCTGGCCTCTAAAGTTGTCGATTTCTGACTTTCTCTGCTTTGAATTTCTGAAAGCTGAAAAGAAGGGTAACAGGATTCTCATCAGTACAGAGCTCTCTCTCCCTTTCCACCATGTGAGGACACAGGAGAAAGCGCCATGTATGAACCAGGATGCCTGTTGTTTGATAGTATAAGAATAAATATTAATGGCACATTTGGCCGGAATTGGAAAATCCAGCCAGATTTTCTGGAGCCACAGAGTGAAGAAGGGAAAAACAAATGATGACATCTTTTGTCCTTCCCCGTCTGTAGGATGATTCTTGTAGGAACTGGCCGAGTGAACTTGAGGTCCTCATGATTATTTAGTCCTGACAATAACAGACTTTGCAGAGGCTGACCCAGGGCCACAGCCCGTAGAAAAGGGAAGCACAGCAACTCCCAGTCCTGAGCCGTGGGGGACATGGACGTATGTGTGTGTGTGAGAGTGTCTGTAAGAAACTGACTCCTTTAAAATCTTCTTATGTTCCTCAAACCTAACTGAACCCATCCCATAAAGAGCTGAACCAGGGGTGGCGTCTCTGGCTCAAAGGAGTAGGGGGCCGGCCCCATATGCCGGAGGTGGCAGGTTCAAACCCGGCCCCAGTCAAAAACTGAAAAAAAAAAAAAAAAAAAAAAAAAAAAGGAGCTGAACCAGAAAGTCAAGATAGCAGATGAAGGATAAGCCCAGCAAAGAAAAAAAAAAAAACTTCTCTGAAGCCTCTGAGCAATCTGGAATAAAACGTGGTTCATCTTCATACCTCAACCCATCATTTTAACTCAGCACGTGGTAATTTTTTTTTTTTTATGAGAGTTCTTACAGATCTATGTTCAAACAGTGCATATGGGATTAAGTGATTTAAATAAGAGTAGTGCTCTTTGTGCAAATGCGTCTGGCGTGAACAGAAATAAATTTTGGGAATTAATCGACGGTTTCTCCTTAAAACAAAGGGTCTCCTAGCCATTGACAGGTGCCTCTGGATTTAAACAATCTAGAAAAATGCTTCCCTTGACCCTCTGAAATGTCTCCATTTCAAGTAAAGTTACAATTGTTGTGACTTCTTTGTTATTGGAGATTCTAGACATTCATCTTTACAAATACACTTTTAAGAGCTAGATGACAATTTTGTCCCCCCACCTTGGTAAAGTATTTTATTCTATTTTTTAATTGCTTATTTCAGAGTATTAAAGGGGTGCACTCATTTTGGTGACATAGTTTTCATTTGATTAATCTACTTGAGCATTTTAATTTGTTAGTAGTCAAAATCACTCGCTTTTAGTGCCGAATACAAACAAAACACTGTATTTCTGTTTTAGGTAATTCTGAGAGTGGCCCTACTTACGAGCTATTTTCTTTGCTATTTTTGAAATAACAGTAGAAATAATACTCAGATGTGTAGTAAGAATTGAAGTCATCTGAGAGGAAAGTTCCAAATCCTTCCACAAAACTCTGCATTTATATTCCCCACCTGAATTGTTGTAGGATAGTAACAGTTTTTATTAAATGTAACATAAGCGTGCAGATATTTTTAAATAGCTATTTAGAGCAATGACTACTTACTAGCAAAAGAGTATTTTTAGATGTAAAATAGAGGTGTGTGGAGATCACGAAACTGTTTCAAAACTGAACTGTATTTTGAAACACCCTTATGCATTTAGGAAAAGAGATAGCTACATGCTAGCTTATATTACAAACAGAAAGTCTTCCAGCAAGAATTTCCTAGCCTGGCATGACTTTGTGTTCAAATAGTCCCAATTATCTAATAGAATCCTTGGTAACCATTACAAATGGTTAATCTCCTTATACTGATGTTAAACGGTAGACATTTGTAAATGTGTGTGTGTGTGTGTAAACATATACATACTTATATGCCAGGGGATTATATAAATTATGCAAAACTCCACTTAGGAACATAAAAAAGATTCAGAAGATTTTTTTTGCCCTCTGATTTGCAAAAGACGTGCCATCTAGGTAGATAAAATCAGAGGTAATTATCAGTATTATGTTACTTAAGAAGTATTTGGTTCCTTAAAGAATTATGTTCCTGGCTCGGTGCCCGTAGTACAGTGGTTACGGCGCCAGCCAAATACACCGAGGCTGGTGGGTTCAAACTCAGCCCAGGCCAGCTAAGCAACAATGACAACTTCAACAAAAACTAGCTCTGCATTGCGGCGGGCACCTGTAGTCCCAGCTACTCGGGAGACTGAGACAAGAGAATCACTTAAGCCCAAGAGGTTGCTGTGAGCTGTGACATCACGGCACTCTACGGAGGGTGACATAGTTAGAGTCTGTCTCAAAAAAAAAATATATATATATATATATATATTCCTTAAGAAGGATTTCATTCCTTAAAGAATGTCATTATTTAAACAAGAAAAGTTTGCTTTTAGAAATTTAGAAGTTTAAACATCATTCAAGAATGCTGCCTTTTTGGCATTTTGGTTGTGAGGAAATGTGATTTTAGTAAAATCCCTTTATTTGAGCACTCAGGCCATATCTCAAGTAAAATAAAGCAAAGTTATGTTGAAATAGAACAGCCCTGTCTTGGCCAATTCTTACATTATAAATGTTTTGTCAATTATTTGCCAATTATTTTGTTTCATTAGTCTTCAGATAATTACTAAAAATTATTGATATCAGAGGCTAATTGGTATTATTATTAAAAAGGGGACATATCCTCAGAACTTCATCAGTTTTAATTTGGCTTAATAGAACAGATTCATAGCATCTAACAACCTAGCCTCTTGCTGGTTTTGCAATAATACAGATTTTTAAATTACGATTATCAACAAATCTGAGTACTATGTGTCATGCCTGATAAAATTCATTTCTAGCATTCTGGTGAAACTATAAATATTACACATTTAACATAAAGGGTATCAAGAATTTGTCATTATGGAGGAGAGAGTCATAATTTTGGCTTCCCTTTTTGGCTGTTCCATATGAAAGTCAGAGATGGAAACATTTGTTTGCCTGTAATTTTTAATTTGCTCATCTTTTGACATCTTGGGATAACCGGAATAAATATTTCCATGGATGCATGCGAGAAAAGTGTCATGAATCTTTGTACACCAATCACTGCCTTCCCAATGCGCCGGGATGCAGCCAGCTTCATTCATATCTGGACGCACTGGCTGTGTTCTTGAGAGTGAATGGTTAGTTATTCCTTAATGCCACAGAATGATGAATATGCACCTTGCATTTTGCTGTAGAACTTCTTCAAGAAGATGGATGTGGTGTCTACACCAGCCAAAACTTACCAGCCAGAGGGAAGATGAGATACATGCATTTCTTTACAGAAATCACATCTTGTCACTGTTCAAACACACCTGGATGCGGGTGTGATATCCACTTAGTGCAACAGGTTCGTTATGATCTTAAAATCAGCTGCCCTCACCTCACCACGCATGGGGCATGGGGTTACAGAAGCACCATCCAATTTGGCCTTTTTTCACCTGCAAATTCACAGTAAAGAAGTACACGTTCCCCCTCACTTCCCTCACTCACTAGCATTTGTCCCAAATTGTGGAGAATCTGTTTGTGTTACCAAAGTGACTGTTGCCAAATCATCTCTGTCACCTCACCCACACGTGAGTCTCTTTCAGAAAGACACTGAAGGTAACATCACATCTAATGCTATAAAGTAGAATGATGAGTGACCAGTGGGGCACAGTTGAGTGATGGGGAGCTATGGACAGTCAGTAATTACACCTGTGCTTTTTTTAATACACCACAGTTTATTAATCCATTCATGGGTAGAGATTTATTTCTTGATCTCATGATATGTTGATTGGGGTCAGCTAGAGGATATGTTTCCCATCTCACTCAGGGTCACACCCTTAGAGAGGTTTCTTTTTTTTTTTTTATTTTTGTGGGGTTTTTTTTCTTTTCTTTTTTTTTTTTATTAAATCATAGCTGTGTACATTGATATGATCATGGGGCACCATTCACTAGCTTCACAGACCGTTTACCAAGTTCCACATAGACCCTTGTAAGATGCACCGCTACACCTGTGCTTTTGAAGAAACATGTTCATGCTGCGGTCTCCATCAATTCACCTGTTAGAACGTGAGAATTGTTTTCTTCCTTTGTGGTAGAAACAAAGATCTAACAGCTCTACTGAGAAATGGAGGGTACCCTAAAATTCTTCTTTGTGAGGAACTTTAAAGCAGACACAGGGGTGGGGGCGGAAATCCATAGTTGGAGATACCTTAACTATTGAAAAATGGATTGCAACGTCACCGAAAGTGAGATCAAGGTGAGGGTATATGGTGATTTCCGTGTATATGCTGGTCAATGTTCATTTTCAAAGTTATGGTGCAAGAGCAGGGCCAGCCTTTCTCAAGATGTGCTTCATAGATTAGATTTGAATCACCTGGGGGCTTTAAAGTATACAATTCCATAGCTGCCTTGCAGATCTGGTGGACCAGAATTATTAGAGAATTGCTGCATGGACTCACATGGTTAACAAGCTCCCTGAGGGTACCACATCCATGTCACACCTAGAGAGTGATAAATCTTAAGGGTTCATGTAGAATCAAAAGTACATGTCCAAACTTGTCGGTAGCCTCTCTGTGTCTAGAATTAGCCACCAAGTGGGGTAGTTAGTGGAAAGACAAGATGCTAATTTTTGGAAGCCAGACTCAACTGGTAGGATTGAGATTTCAGGATTCAAGTCAGGTAGGCTGGGGATAAAGGATATTACTCTAAATTACATAAGAAAAGTAGTGTTCTGAGTAGATTTACAGCTGAGAAAATACAAATTCAAGGGCCATATCATTATAGAAACATCTCTCTATAGAGATGGGATATTCTCCTGCCTGGAATCCCATGCTGGAAACGTATCTCTTCTCAATATGAACATAAAGTAGATGTTACGGAGAATTATCACATTTTTCCTTGTATAACGCACACTTTTTAAGCAAATTGTTTTGTGGAGAAAATAAGGATGGGCCTTATACATGGGTAGTACTAATGCTGTACCTATGTAAATGTTTTCAATTTCTTCTTTTATGTGTATGCATTAAAAGTTCAACTGCAGGCTCAGCGCCCATAGCTCGCTGTTTAGGGAGCCAGCCACATATGCCAAGGCAGGTGGGTTCAAACCCAGCACGGGCCAGACAAACAACAATGACAACCGCCACAAAAAATAGCCAGGCATTGTGCTGAGTGCCTGTAGTCCCAGCTACTTGGGAGGCTGAGGCAAGAGAGTCACTTAAGGCCGAGCAGTGACAACGTGGTACTTTACTGAGGGCGACATAGTGAGACTCTGTCTCAAAAAAAAAAAAAAAAGGAAAAAGTTAAACTGCAGAAAATGATAACAATACCTATATGTAAAATAATACCCTCCTAGAAAAAAGTGCCTAACTATAAACAAATAAATACTTGAATTAAAAATATTACAACATGAAAGATTTTTTTTCCTTGAAAGTTTGGGCCAAAACGTGGGTGTGCATTATACAAATAAGCACATTATACAGGGAAAAATGCAGTACCGAGAATTTTGTGGAATTAGATGGAGAAGGAACGTGTTATAAAATCCATAATGAAAGGTTCAACCCCTACAGAACTTACTTTTTCCTGTTCCAGGCTGGTTGTGAAGATTCCTATGAAGAAGTTGCCGTGGGGCAATGGAGTTTCTCAGGCTTATGGTCAAGACCTAAATTGCAGAGTTCCTCATTGGGTCTTTCAAAGTGGAACATGGCACAGACATTTCCTCAAATTGTAGGCAAGGATAAACAGTGCTAGAGCCTTGTTTCTATGTGAAAAGTTGGAAGTTGAGGATTAGAAAAGAGGTGGGATCTTTTTCTAAAATGTATTTTGCAGATGACCCGTCGGTAGCAATGACACCTTCAGACTGATCATTCCCATCGAAAGAACAAACCTACTGACAATATCCTTGAATGTGAAACAGGATTGTAAATAGAGTCTTTGATTAGAAAGACATAACCTTGTACTCTGTTGAGATAATAACCCTACAATTTCAGCATGAAACAAATATACAAATATCGGAGGCATTCCCACTACTTACTATCTCTTCCAAATACAGAAGCACCCTCTTTAGCTTACTATACCCTTTATCCCCCTAAGGACTTTCTTTGAAGTGTTTATGGCTATCATAAAATAAATATCAATCTGTTCTTTGTAAAGTGTGTCATGGGATAATATCACATGGAAGCAACACAATCAACTTTAATGTTCATTGAAAGGAACTTTTTGTGACTTTTTTCAAAGAGGCTCCATGTCCTTTTAAATGTTTTCTAGGAAATTATAATAAAAATGAGGAAAAGTCATATAGGTCAAACAGCGAAAGCACAAATACATTCAACTAATTGTATGGGGAAAAAGAATCAGTAATATATGCAAATCATCTTGTTAGAGTCTCCGGCCTGGGCTTCCAATAGTAAAGCTCAAAATAGTCATGTTAGTGTTTGCTTTCTTGTTTCCCCTAGACATATTGAAGGAGGCAGAAAGACCACGTTTAGCAGAATATATTCAATGGAAAAATCACATGTAAGAAAATGCCAGTAATTACTTAAAAATAGGGCAATGTTATCTTTGAGTTCTGGGAATTGATAATGTACCTCTGAAGATTTGGTTGAGGATAAAGATGAATGGAAGAAACATAAATATAATAGAAAATCTGCAACACCTAGTCACTAGGTTGATAATAACAAGAAAAACTGATTATTGATAAGTTACATAGAATAGTCAGAAATTTTTTTTTTTTTTAGAGACAGAGTCTCACCTTATCACCCTGGGTAGAGTGCCGTGGTGTCACAGCTCACAGCAACCTCCAACTCCTGGGCTTTAGGCCATTCTCTTGCCTCAGCCTCCCGAGTAGCTGGGACTACAGGCACCTGCCACAACGCCCAGCTATTTTTTTTGTTGTTGTTGCAGGTTGGCCGGGGCTGGGCTTGCACCCACCACCCTCAGTATATGGGGCCAGCATCCTACTCACTGGCGCCACAGGCGCCACCCAGAAATTATTCTTAAAATACAGAGAAAAATCTGGACACGGTGGCTCACACTTGTAATCACAGCACTCTTGCATAGGCAGGAGGATGGCTTGAGATCAGGACTTTGAGACCAGCCTGAGCAATAGCCAGATCCCATCTCTACTAAAAAAAAAATAGAAAAATAACCCAGGCATGGTGGCAGGTGCCTATAGTCCCAGCTACTCGGAAGGCTGAGGCAGGAGGATCACTTGAACCCAAGAGTTGGAGGTTGAGTAAGCTGTGATGGCACGGAGCTCTACCCAGGGTGACGGATTGAGACTCTATTTCAAAAACAAAAAAGAAAGAAAGTACAGAGAAAAAACTTTTAAAGTATATTCACCTTCATAAGAGCTCCAGCAGGTAATAGATGTACATTTATTTTACCTGTACACAGATATGGATAAATACACATGTGTCCATTTGCTAAAATATGCACGTGAGCATTAATGTATATTTCTGTATAAATATAATTAGGTAGATTTATTTCTTATGATATATAATATCATAATTGTATACTTGTACTATATAATTACAATAGTTACAATTCTATATAATCATATATAACTATATAGTTATTACAGTTATTATACTTAACTATATAATTATAATTATAATATATTATAATATAGTTAATTATACAATTGTATATAATTATATAGTTATATATAATAGTTATGTATAATTAACCATATAATTCTACATATAACTATTATTATATACAATTATAATTATTATATATAATTATAATAAATATATAATAAATATGTAATTGTATATATTTATTACTACATAGTTATTATAGTTATTATATTTAACTATATAATTCACTATATAAGCATATAATTATTATAGTTATTATATTATAAAGTTGATATATAATTGTATATAATTATATACTTATATATAATTATATCTACAGTTATATATAATTGTATATAATTATATAGTTATATGTAATTACATACCATTATATATCATTATACACCTATATAATATGACTACATATAACATATAATGCAAAATATGAATTATTATATATAAGCTGGCCATAAATTTCTTGTGCCATTCAAATAGAATACCCAGTAATTAATACATAATTTTATAAACTTTATGGCCACCCTGAATTCAATAAATAGAAATATACAAATAATATATTTATAAAATTGCATGTGTAATACATAGTTTTGTATATAATTATATCATATTGTATATCTATGTCACTTTCAAAAGGGACTGTGGTTTTGTGGTTTATACGATTAGTTTAAAAGAGGGTCATTAAAATAAAATCAGAACAAAGCAAATTCAAAATGCAGAATATTCTCTCATTGCAATAATTCATGTCATGGGATACAAAATTTTGAGTGTCTTTCAGCTAACTCAAAAGTGGAACCATGCAGAAATAGATACTTTTTATTATCTGATGAAGAAAAGTTGTATGTATCTTAGAAGAAATTCACTTTCTCTGAAGCTTCATTGCACGGTAAGTTAATTTCATATTCCAGATTTTGGAGTGGTCACGGATAAAAGACAATAGACCCTCCATAGCTGACCACCTCTTTAACTTACCGAGGGTCTACAGCCTGTGCCAAAGAAAAAATAAAGTTACAGTGCACATTTTTAAAAACTAGAATGAATATGCCGAGGGTGGCAGGTTCAAGCCCAGCCCCGGCCAAACTGCAACAAAAAAATAGCCGGGCGTTGTGGCGGGCGCCTGTAGTCCCAGCTACTCGGGAGGCTGAGGCGAGAGAATCGCGTAAGCCCAAGAGTTGGAGGTTGCTGTGAGCTGTGTGAGGCCACGGCACTCTACCGAGGGCGGTACAGTGAGACTCTGTCTCTACAAAAAAAAAAAAAAAAAAAAAAAAAAAAAAAAAAAAAAAAAAAAAAACTAGAATGAAACTAAATTCCTGTGGGGGGGAAAAAGAGCCAGTAATGTTACCATTGTTTGGAAAATATACTACGTTTGATGTAAATGAACTCTCTTAAAACTGTTGCACCCAAAATACATACTGTCAACAAATAGACGTGAGCTTTGGTGTGTTTTTTACATGCATGTGAGCAGGGCACTCACACACACATGGGATTCCACTATTTTACTAACCACTTCGCTCTGCTCTAGTAAGTACGCACTGTAGTGGTTTGGGGTCCATTTTTCTGTGTGCATTTGTGGGGTCCATATGCAATTTTGTTACACACACAGGCTGTGTACTCATCATATTTGAGGGTATCCATAACTCAAATAATGTACGTTGCATTCTTTATGTACGAGATGTTTCTAATATGCATCTTCTTCTGGGCTCATTCAATTATTTTTTATAAAATTCACATATAATATGTCTATGGAGATGACTTTCACAACTTTTCATTTAATACAGATAACCAAATTATTTTCCCCGAAAGCTGCAACAATTTAGGCTCTTTCCAGGAATAAATGGGCTTACCCTCCTTTTCCCTCTTCAAGATAGAAAACTTTTGTTTCCCATGTCAGAGATTAAAATCCTTTATTTCTACTTTAATTTACGCTTCCATGACTACTTGTGAACCTGAGAACTTGCAGGTATTTTTATGCATAAGGTCACTGATCTCTTGGCACTTTGCTTTATTTTTTTGTTGCAGGAACTTTTTGCATAATAGTGAAATATTGTTTTTACCAGCATGCTGTGGTACATACATCATGTGTTTTCTCCTATTCCAGGTTTTCTGTTGTTGTTTGAAACTCAGTGTTTATCCTAAGTGGATCTTCTTGCCAGCCTTCATCTTCTTGCGAACCACAATATTTTTATTCTTTTTTTTTTTTTTTGTAGAGACAGAGTCTCACTTTATGGCCCTTGGTAGAGTGCCGTGGCGTCACACAGCTCACAGCAACCTCCAACTCCTGGGCTCAAGTGATTCTCTTGCCTCAGCCTCCCAAGTAGCTGGGACTACAGGCGCCCGCCACAATGCCCAGCTATTTTTTGGTTGCAGTTAGGCCGGGGCCGGGTTTGAACCCGCCACCCTCGGTATATGGGGCCGGCACCCCACCAACTGAACCACAGGCGCCACCCTTTTATTCTTTTTTTATTGTTTGGGATTCATTGAGGGTACAATGAATTAGGTTACACTGATTGCATTTATTAGGTAAAGTCCCCTCATAACTGTGTCCCACCCCCAAGAGGTGTGCCATACACCATGACTCCCCACTGCCCTCCCTACTCCCTTCTCCCCACTGGCCCATTCCCTTACCCCCCACGCAGTAATAGCTCATCTACTGGCTTCATATTAGAATTGAGTACATTGGATTCTTGTCTTCTCCATTCTCCTGACGCTTTACTAAGAAGAATGTGTTCCAAGTGATGCTTTACTAAGAAGAATGTGTTCCACCTCCATCCAGGTTAATACAAAAGATGTAAAGTCTCCATCTTTTTCATGGCTCAATAGTATTCCGTGGTGTACACATACCACAGTTTGTTAATCCATTCTTGGGTAGGAAGGAATTTAGTTTGTTTCCACATGTTATACTTTACACACATACACATGTAAAACTTTCTCAAGCCCCTTCCCTATTGATCAGTCCAATTCACTTTTATTTTCTTCACCTTCTTCTGATCAGAAACAGGAGATATTTTCCAAGTTAGAGAGATTGCCTTGAACTCATTGGGACCACCAAGAACTTATCCTGGCAAGTACAATTTTATGCTGGTACCCTGAGTTAGAAGCCTTCTCTCTCCTCTTTGCCTACAGACTATAAGAACAAACGTCAAGGTAAATAAAACAACAGTTTTAAATATGTATAAGGATCTGATTTTTTTTATTAGATCATAACTGTGTACATTACTGCATATATGGGGTACAATGTCCTGATTTTGTACACAATTTGGAATGTTCACATCAAACTGGTTAACGTAGCCTTCACCTCACTTATTTAACTGTTGTGTTTACACATTTATAAATCTTATTAGAAATTATATTATTATAAATCTTAATAGATTTGACATGTACGCTTGCAATATGCCCAGGAGGTGAGGCCCCACTGATTACCTTCCCTCCACCCGTTTATCCCCTTCTCTCCCCTCACCCTCCTCTTCGCGCCTTCTTTCTGGGCTATAATTGTGTTTTATCTTCCATATGAAAGTATGGGTGATTATGTTTTGATTTCATAATAATATTGAGTACATTGGGTATTTTTTTTTCCATTCTTGAGCTACTTTACTAAGAAGACTATGATCCAGCTCCATCCATGTAAACATAAAAGAGGTAAAATCTCCATCTTTTTTATGGCTGCATGATATTCCATATACCACCGTTTGTTAATCCATTCATGGGCACTTGGGCTTCTTCCATGATTTGGCAATTATGAACTGGGCTGCAATAAACATTCTGGTGCAAATGTCTTTGTTGTAAAGTGATTTTTGGTCATCTGGAAATATACCTAGTAGAGGAATTGCAGGATCAAATGGCAGGTCTATTTTTAGTTCCCTAAGTGATCTCCAAACTTCTTTGCAGAAGGAGCTGATATTTAAAAATAAGTCTGTGTACTTTTACACTGCTGGTGGGACTGCAAACTAGTACAACCTTTCTGGAAGGAAGTATGGAGAAACCTCAAAGCACTCAAGCTAGACCTCCCATTTGATCCTGCAATCCCATTACTGGGCATCTACCCAGAAGGAAAAAAATCCTTTTATCATAAGGACACTTGTACTAGACTGTTTATTGCAGCTCAATTTACAATCGCCAAAATGTGGAAACAGCCTAAATGCCCACCAACCCAGGAATGGATTAACAAGCTGTGGTATATGTATACCATGGAATACTATTCAGCCATTAAAAAAAATGGAGACTTTACATCCTTCGTATTCACCTGGATGGACGTGGAAGACATTATTCTTAGTAAAGCATCACAAGAATGGAGAAGCATGAATCCTATGTATTCAATTTTGATATGAGGACAATTAATGACAATTATGGTTATGGGGGGGAAGCAGAAAGAGGGAAGGAGTGAGGGGGTGGGGCCTTGGTGTGTGTCACACTTTATGGGGGCAAGACATGATGGCAAGAGGGACTTTACCTAACAATTGCAATCAGTGTAACCTGGCTTATTGTACCCTCAATGAATCCCCAACAATAAAAAAAAATAATAATAATAAGTCTGTGTTTTTATTATTAGAAGAAAATCAAATAATTTTTGTTTTCTTTTATGGTCTGGGAGTGACAAAGCTCCCAACCAGTTCCACCCCAAAGAATTGGATTGAATGTAATGTCTGCATTTCCCTGAATGATACTTGGGGTTCTGACTTGGGCAATCCGACAGTCATGCTATCAAGTTGATACAGACATCCCAGAACTGAAACCAAAACTCTTCTTGTCCTTTGTTTGAGCATTTTATACACAAACCAATTAGAGCCAGACAAATTAGATGCAATTCGATATTGCCAAATTCTTTTAGAGGTTGAAAATTAGTTTAACTCCAAATATGTTATGTAAATACCCTTTAATTTTTGAAATACATTTTAAGTAGGAAAAATGTAATCGGGACAGACTTTTGTTTATGAAATAGAAACAAGAATTGGAACCATATTTTCATTATTTAGAATACAATTACTTGTTATTTAATAGTTTTGACAATTATGTAATTTCATTAAACCATACACTTGGAAAAGTGGAAGTAATAAAATTATTTTTTGAAGGAATACAATTTTAAAATGGATTTCCTTGTGACTTTTCAAACAATTTTATAGGAACAGCTATGCATTGGTATTTGTAACATCTCTTCCGCCCCTTCAATTATTTATTAAAATAAGTTACTTAGATTTATGGTCAGAAGCAGCAGAGATGTTTAGGAAAATATCCTTTTTATTACCTGTACACAAAACACACAAATACACATATATATGCAGATACAGATACAAATTCATATATATTTAGCATGCTGATTTTAATGTTCAATAGTATGATTTTAAATATGTTTTGCAAATAAAACTCCTTTCCTTTTCCATTCTACTTTATATTATAGGATGTATACATTCATGAACGTCATAAAAACCATTTCTACTCTCTCATTTCATTTTTGTTTCAATAAAGCACATGTTTGTAATGAGCAAAAAATGGACATGAAAAGATGCTGTCCACTAGAGCATGCTACAAAAATGGAAGTTTCTGTGGTTTAGCCATTAAAAAGGGTGGAGACTTTACAACTTTTGTAGTAACCTGGCTAGAGTTACGACAGAGTCTTCTCAGGAAAGTATCCCAAGAATGGAGAAGTAAGGATCCAGTGTCCTCAATTCTAATATAGGCCAGTAGATGATCTAATACACACCCTCGTAAGAGAAAAACTCAAATCAATTCAAGGTGGGGGGCAGGGGGCATGAATGAATGGAGAGAGGGGAGGACGGGGGAGGATGGAGGTCAGGGTGTGTGACACACCTCTTGGGGGCAGGACCCAATTTTAAGAAGACTTTACAAGTGCAATTGCAATCAGTGTAACCTAATTCTTGGTACCCTCAATGAGCCTAAAACAGTAAATAATGATCATGATAATAAGCAAAATGTGGGATTTTTCTTGTGGTATACTCTCTTTGATACTAAAACAGATTGATGGAGGGAAGAGGATGTGGAAGGAGGAGGAGGGGGGAGGTTGGGTGGAGGGAGGGTAATCGGTGGGACCTCACCTACGGTGCATATTGCAAGGGTCCATGTCAAATCTCTTAAGTGTAGAGTATAAATGTCTTAACACAGCCATTCTCAACCTGTGGGTCACGACCCCTTTGGGGTCTCCTGCTTATCAGACATTTGCATTTTGGTTTATAACAATAGCAAGATTACAGTTATGAAGTAGCAACGAAAATAATTTTATGGTTGGGGGTCACCACGACACGAGGAACTGTATTAAAGGGTCGCAGCATTAGGAAGGTGGAGAACCACTTCTGTCTTAACAGTAATTAAGTAAATGAGGTGAAGACTGTGTTAACCGGTTTGATGTACGCGTTCCAAATTGTATTAAAATCAGCACATTGTACCCCCCAAATGCATTAATGTATACAGTTATGATTTAATGAAAAAAGTGAAACCGTAACAATTAAACAGCTATAAAATTAAAAAAAAAACATATTCTTAGGGGAGAGCAGAGAGAGAAAGGAGGAGGGAGGGATGGGGAAAGGAAGAGCAGAGAGAGGGAAGGAGGGAGGGGGATGGGGCCTTGGTGTGTGCCATGCCTTTGGGGGGCAAGGCACGATTGCAAGAGGGACTTTACCTAACAAATGCAATCAGTGTAACCTGGTTTATTGTACCCTCAATGAATCCCCAATAATAAAAAAAACAACAACACATTCTTTAAGAAGCAATTTATAATAATGGAGACAGTAATGATCCTGCATCTTGGAGTTATGTCTGAAGTAAAGCTATAATGAGCTACTAAAGAAACTTTCTCCCTCGTGAATCCTGAAAATGAGTAAAAATAGGATGAAAGGCCAGACTCTGGAATACTGACAAGGAGATGGTAGGTTCTGTAAGACCCTGTTTCCTCCCACGGGTCGCCCACCAGAGAAAATGCATACTGGTAGAATGGTCCAGAATCTTCCGGAGATTCTGAATTGCTGAGGATATATTTACTCCATCTGCTTTTCAAAAAGAAAAAAAGCATTTGCCATGATTCATTTCTCTGGGCTCGGGGTTTAGCTGCTCTGTCGAGTTAACCAGCTTGCATGCAGACCCTACTTTGCACGTTCTAGCACGGCTTAACGTACGTGTTCGGGCCCATTCAATCGTAATGTGGAACTTCGCAGAGCCATCTGTGGGTGCTGGAAAGAAAACCATAGGTGAGTCATTAGGAATAGAATTAAAGTGATGCCTGAGGCTTGGCACCCATAGCTCAGTGAGTAGGGTGCCAGCCACATACACTGAGGCTGGCGGGTTCGAGCTCGGCCTGGGCCAGCTAAGCAACAATGACAACTGCAACCAAAAATAGCCAGGCATTACAGCAGGTGCCTGCAGTCCCAGCTACACTGGAGGCTGAGGCAAGAGAATTGCTTAAGCCCAAGAGTTTGAGGTTGCTGTGAGCTATGACACCAGAGCACTCTACCCAGGGCAACATAGTGAGACTCTGTCTCAACAAAACAAACAAAAAAAGCTATGTCTAAACATGCACCTCCAATCAGACCGTCTTTTCCACAATCAATGAAGACATTTCCCCCGGTTAAAACAGAAGAAATTATAATTCCCCACGTTCATTCACCAACTCTCAGTAGGCCAACTCCATGGAACGCTTCTCTTCCTTGGCTTCTAATTATTTCTGTTTCCTGAGTCTTGACTTTTAAAATGTGTCTGACTGCTGGCTGTACGCACGTGCCTGAGAGAGTGTCCTCCACTGTGAGGGCCGCTGGATGCAAACATCATATTTGCACATTTGAATGGCCCAAGAGAAAATCCGTGGGCCTTATCTATGGAAATGTGTGTCAATACAAAACAATAGATTGAAATATTTTAGCTATTTTCATGGCAGATGGGCATATCTATATGAGCACTAGAAAAAAAAAAGCATTCATGCATCCCATCACAAGAAAATAAGGCACCTCCAGCCCCTACTTGTCCATGGCTTAAGAAGATGAAAACCCTTTCTGATAGCTGGAAGTCTCATCAAACAATGGTATGGTGGGAGAAGTCACAAATTCAAGTCACAAATTCACGCATCTAGCCAGCCAAGGCGTGCAATGCGAGCCAAAGGGATGGAAAGCACTCTTGGGATAATGAACTGATCCTTCCCAACTTTGTGTCACCATTTGGATTCAAGGACAGTCTGAGCTTCACGATGGCAGCTTGGTGACAAACTGTCACCAGGGATTGCCACAATGTCCTAATGTTTTTTCCCATAAATACTTTTTTTTTTTTTTTTGCTCATAAATAAATTTAGGAACATCTCAAAAGTGTGGCAGAGAAAAAAAAATTTCAAAAGGATGATTGAAACGTCTAGTTTCAGTCATCCACAGTCACATGATTAACTCCTTTCTCTGACCCACAGGTCACTTTCAACACACAGGTGATATACACCCGGGTTGATCCTGGACACAGGTTTATCTATGTGCCCAGATCACAAAACTGGTTATGTTCCAAAACTAATAAAACTACTGAACTCAAGCATCATATAAACTATCACTGGTCAATTACATACGGATAATTTAAATTTGGTCAACTATGTGACTCTTATACTCATCAACCAAGGCTTTTTAAACTTGTTAATAATTTGTCTCATTTGTAAAGTGGATAAAATGGTAACCCAGAACTCAGTGGGAGAATGTATTGGAAATCAAGACAGGCTTTCGGAAATAATATCTAAGCAGAGGAGTGTCCCACAAAGACTTAACATTATTACTGTCCTGGACATGTCCCGGAATAAACTTGGCAGAAATTCAAGCGTGAACAGCTCTGTGTCCCTATATTATACGACCCCAAATCACTTTTTTTAAAATGACTCTTGTGATTTTCCACATGGCTCAGTTGATACACGTCCGATATCATTTGCTTTTTCTCTTAGTGGGTTTATGGAATGCAGAGGGTAGCTACACAGAGAAGGTAAGTTATTTATCACTCAGAAACCCCTTCTTTGTTTTATTTCTGTCTTTTTCTCAGTTGATTGCGCTGGAGATTATTTACAGAAGGTCAGATCTCTAAGGAAGTGAAAAGTTACTATTTGCCGTATCCATTCCAGCCTCTGGCACAACCTACAAAATTATTATATACCTCATGTTATCATCAGCAAATATTTTCATTATGTGGCTTCAGATCAAAGATGAATGAGTTTCCCAAGCAATCAAGTATTTACCTTTCTCTGGGGCACACAGTTAAGGTGACATACATTGTTCTTAATATTAACATACAGTACATAATAATATTTATTGTTCTTAACATTAACATACAGTACACAGTAATATTTGTTCAGAATATAGAACAGAATCATACAAGTGCACAGGGAAAATAATTTTGAAGGTGCTGGAAGATTTAAGGGTCTAGATAAAGTAATTTTGAAAGTGTGAGAAGATTACTCAAAATTCCCAAAGTTTCTAAGCATAAAAGCTTTTGTTAAAAAGTCTCTCTTTAGGGCGGTGCCTGTAGTTCAAGGAGTAGGGCACTGCCCCAAATACCGGGGTTGGTGGGTTCGAGCCTGGCCCTGGCCAAAAAAAAAAAAAAAGTCTGTCTTTAGCCTCCTTTGTTGAATTAGAAATAGGTGCATTTCACTGTTAACAATTTATGGTCTACCAAAGAATAGCCTCTTTTCTATTAATTTGAAAATAATTAATTTCAAATTATTGAAATTTAAATAAGATTTAATTTTAAATCTTAAAAATCTTAAAATTTTAGATTTTAAATAAGAGACTATTCTTTGGTTTATAACTAAAATGGATTTTATTGTTGCAATTTCACTTAATAATGTGACCAAATAGAGATATGTAGGTGGAATTATTTCTTGCAACATTGCCAAGTTTTTAAATGAGCCTGGAAATACTTTTCAGTTATAAATGACATAGAAAGTGGTATAGAAAAGCAAAACATGATATGATTATATGCAGGGTAAATACAAAGCTTGCGGGGGAAAATAAAACAGGGTGGATTTGGAGAAATTCTGAGGAAAGTTTGTGCTTCCGAATCAAAGCTAGGTGGTGGTACACAGATGACCAGCCATGAATAATTACTATTATTGATTATATTGATTAATACGATGTAGTCTATTCATTGCTATTGCTCTGTGTTAAATCTATGCCAGAATTATTTAATTGGATGTGTTCAACATTCAATATGTTGATTTACAAAAATAAGAATTCATTAGAGAAACAACTTTACAAGTTTTCCATCGTCATTTATTAGCTCTTTTTTTCTCTTCTGCTGGTGACCTAAAATATCTTGAAGTTTGTCTTGCCACAGAAGGGCATGGAAATTTGCAGTGTGAATGGAGCAGAGGTGATCACAAGGCTTCGTATAATGAAATGACACGGAATGTGTATTCTGATATGTTTATTCTATGCATGAACCCTGTCTTGGTCTGTTCTGGTCAGCAGAGGAAAATACCGCAGATTGGGGGACTTAGAGACAACTGATATTTTTTTGCTCACAGTTCTGGAGGCTGAAGATCAAGATGTCGGGTGACAGAGGCTGTGTCTGGTGAGGACTCACCTCCTGGTCCACTGTGTCTTCACATGGTGAAAAGGGTAAGGGACACCTCCCTGGTGTCTTTCACGGGGGATCTAATCTCATCATCTTCCAAAGACCTAACCATCTCCCCACAGCCACGCGTCCTAACACCATCACCTCCGGGGGGGAGGATTTCAACGCACGAATCTTTGGGGAGACGCAAGCGTTGTGGCCACAGCGAATCCCAAACCTTTCACACGAACTGTTGTTTGCATAATAGTGTTTGTAAATTTGTATCAGTGCAAAAAGTTCGTAATTGTAAACCATGAAATTGTAATATAATTATAACTACATTCTCGTTTGTATGTGTTAAATATAGTGTGCTGGATGTAGGATATTTGTGTGTATATGTATACACATAAATAATTCTGGCATAGATTTAACACAGAGCAATAGCAATGAATAGACTACATAGCATTAATCAATATAATCAATAATAGTAATTATTTATGACTGGACATCTGTGTACTACCATCTAGCTTTGATTCGGATATATATCATACACCCAGATATATAAATATATTAATATTATATATAATATCTGTATATACACACATGTATATGATATGATATACGCATATGATATGTTATATATGTGAGTATACATATGCATAATATTTTTATTAAAAGGGGTGGAGCAGAGAAAGCTTTTATCACCTCTCATGGTGATTAAAAAAAAAAAGATAACCTTCAAATCAGAAGCTCACAGGTTGCCCACCACTTTGTAGAATTTTATGGTCTGGTGACTCAGAAAACAGAATATCCAATTTTTTGCTACATATCTAATATAAATAGTTTGTTACAACATCATTGATTGAGAACCAACCCTGATCATAAAGTATGATGTGGGCAGCCTAACTCCCAGAACACCACAGCAACCGCTCACAGCTCCGGTACGCCTTGAAAGCTGACGGGAAGATGAATGATTCGAAAGGCTCTTGAGCTATGATTAACAAGGTTTACTTTGCAGAAGCCCAGACCTGAAAGTGACAATGGTTCACGCATTTGGCAAGTTCCCTGTATGTTTTTCAAAAATTTTCTTTGCAACACCAACAAAGATTCATGTTGTTGAAAGTCCAGGATGATACTCAAGAAGAGAGCTCCCAAAGAGAGCGAGGCCTTGAGCATGTCCTTTGTTATTGGAGAAATACTTGGTTTTCTCTTTGACTAAAAGAGGATTTTAAAACAGAAAGGTGTGTACATGGAGCAAAAATGTATGTAACTCCTGTAATGTGGTAAATAGAACCACTGAGTGTGCAGAAAATACCAGTATAGCCAACAGTTGTAGTACATTCACTATTGTACAAAAAAAAAAAAATTCCAGTGAAGAAAAAAGTAAAAATTCATAAAATGGCAGAATCACTGTTTTGCCATCTGTAGCAAAAAATAACCTTTAAATACACAGTTTGAGGGGCACACATTTTACATTAAAAGATGTCATAATAGTCATTATTGGTATGAAAAGAAGTGAATAGGCTCCGCACCTGGAGCTCAGTGGCTAGGACTCTAGCCACATACACCTGAGCGGGTTTGAATGCAGCCCAGGGCCTGCCAAACAACAATGACAATTGCAACCAAAAAATAGCCAGGCGTTGTCGCAGGCGCCTGTGGTCCCAGCTACTTGGGAGGCTGAGGCAAGAGAATGGCTTAAGCCCAAGAGTTTGAGGTTGCTGTGAGTTATGATGCCATAGCATTGTACCCAGGGTGACAGCTTGAGACTTTGTATCAAAAAAAGAAAAGAGAAGAGAAGAGAAGAGAAGAGAAGAGAAGAGAAGAAGGGAGGGAGAGAGGGAGGGAGGGAGGGAGGGAAGGAAGGAAGGAAGGAAGGAAGGAAGGAAGGAAGGAAGGAAGGAAGGAAGGAAGGAAGGAAGGAAGGAAGGAAGGAAGGAAGGAAGGAAGGAAGGAAGGAAGGAAGGAAGGGAAAGAAAGAAAGAGAGAGAGAGAGAGAGAGAGAGAGAGAGAAAGAAAGAAAGAAAGAAAGAAAGAAAGAAAGAAAGAAAGAAAGAAAGAAAGAAAGAAAGAAAGAAAGAAAGAAAGAAAGAAAGAAAGAAAGAAAGAAAGAAAGAAAATAGGTCCAGTTTTAAGCAACTTACAGAGCAGATTAGCCAAACAGGGTATCTGACTTTTAGTAAAGATTGATAAATTTCAGAGTGGAACAGCAGGGGAAAACAATGTCTAAATTAAAATTGGTGACACCTTCCCAGAAAGTATCTATGACACAAACTAGGAGATAATGCCAAGAGTTGTCCCTGAGTCCACAGTGAGAAGTTGGATTCATACACCCTTATATGGGTGTCAATATTAAAGTTTTCAGATGCACTTGAAATCCCCTAAGAAGGAAGCAAACAAAAGTCTCCCAGCAACACCTATAAGCCCGTTGAAACTTGCACAAGTGAATCAGAAAGGACCTTGTTGACTGTGTTTCCTGGAAGCGAATAATGGACCATAACATAGTCTGTCTCAAAATTTCCATAGTGACCTACCTATGAGCGTAGTTGCCCTCATATGGGGAGACACATCCTCTTTCTATGCATAGAGACAGCCAAAAGAGAAACACACCAATTCTTTGAACTAACTCACTGCACTGTTCTCTGAAGAATTTGATTTCTAGCTCAAAACGCTCACGCAGGAACAGCATAGTGGCCCATTTTTAATTCTGAAAACCTTGAAATAGCATACATTTACACTGGTGGAGAAATAGAAAAAGAAAAAAAAACAGTATCTTATTCATACATATAGTTGAATATTGTGCAGTGTTACTGACATGTCAAAGGTCTATATTTGCCAATAAGATTGAATCTCAGAGGCAAATTAGCACAGCATGGTGACACCTGCCTGTAGTCCCAGCTACTTGGGAGGCTGAGCCAGGAGTTTGAGGTGGCGTTGAGCTAGGATGATGCCACTGCCCTCCAGCCTGGGCGACAGAGGGAGACTCTGTCTGAAAAAATAATAAATGCATAACAAAAATAAATCTCAGAGGCATATATTTGAGTTAAAGCGTAAGTAGCAAAAATACACACGCCTAAATGGAAGAGATGGCATATTTTATGTCACAGTTGAAATCAAGCAAGTAAGTTGTTCAGGATACAAGTTTAAAGCATATAATTTTTTTTTCAGATACAAATTTAAAATGTATCATTCTGCTTATCTGAGGATTGAGCTGCTTCCAAACGCACTATGGTTGATATCAGAATTCATTCCCTTGTGGTTAAGGATTGATTATATAATTAGGAAAATGACTCACAAAGATTACTTTTTTTTTTTGGCTGTTTTTGGCCGGGGCTGGGTTTGAACCCACCACCTCCGGTATATGAGGCCAGTGCCCCACTCCTTTGAACCAGAGTCACTGCCCCGTTTTTTGTTTGTTTGTTTAAATAAAAATAAAGCAGGTGCATGTGAAATTGAAATTAGACTATTACATTAAATAAACAAAACAAAACAAAACGACTTAAACTTGTGATATTTGGCAAGCACGGCCCTGGGTCTCTATAACCTCCGCCAGCTGTTGGCTCAAAGAATAACCCCCACACAGGGAAACCAGCGTACATCAATGTTCATTTCGTCCTGAAACCTATTTCCAGCATTTTTGCTCCTTTGGCTAGCATGCAAATGCCAAATTGTTATGCAACCCAGTTTTAACAGCACTCCCTTCTCAAACCCCTGCCTGAGACATTGCCATATACATAGTCATTAAACGCTTCAAAGGGAGCAAAAGGAGGACAATTTAATAAAAATGGCAAATGGAGCAAAGTCAGTAAAGACGAATAAAAAGAACTATATGATGGTGCAGGGCTGCTGTAAACTTTTTATTAGTCCATGCTCGAGCAGTCCTGAAACACTCATTTGCATCACCCGTCCTTAATGCATGGACAGAATTTTTGCCCCCCACAAAAGAAATGGAAAGAATCCCCACGTAATCACGGCTTTCCCTCCCCCTTTCTATCTCTGTTTTGGCTTCATTTAGAGACTGTTAACAAACGTCTTCTTCCTCCTCTGCCCACCCCTCGCTGTACAGAAACTAATGAAGCAGGTTAGCTACTCCACTGACGCTGGTTCAGACAAAGCTCAGAAACTCAGCAGAAATCTAACGTGGGTGACAGTTTGAAATACAGCTGGCTGTCTGGGACACTTCCATGTATGGGATGACCACGGAAACCGCAGGTGATGTAATTTAAATGAGGCACATTTTGTCATTTTGTCCTAGGTAGCTCATTTAATCATGCATTATTTTTGGAGTATACAGTGAGCTCTCAGACCTAGAAAAGCAGAGATTCATCTGAGGGAGGAATGCATAGAATAAAAAACCAGGTCACAGAAAACACACACAGTCAGCGACTCCGCAAACATCCTCATTTGCAGGGCACCTCTCTACAGACGGCAAAGAGCAAGGACGCCAGCCTGGAAATGTAACCTAGAAAAGTCGTGCATATTTGGGAAATTCTCTTGAAAATCCAGTTGACACAAACGCAATGACTTAGGAGCTTTTACAAGGGATGTAGGGCACATGTGAGTTGGTTGTTTGTAACATTTCCCATGAATGTGGACGGTTTTGCAATGATCTTCTGATAGCGACACCTGCGTGTTGTAAGAGTTTCTTTGTAACCTATTGGCAGGTCTTATTATGTCTATTAAGTACGGGCTAGGATGGACCAATGGACCAAATCGCTTGTGGTGAGAGTGAACCCTTTGATTCTCAACCTTCCTAATGCCGCAACGTATTGTCATTGTTAAAAAGGGGTCACGACCCACAGGAATGGTATTTCTGTGCCAGGAGTTTGCGGCTGCAGTGAGCTGTGGTAATGCCACTGCCCTCCAGCCTGGGTGACAGAGGGATACCCTGTCTGAAAAAATAATAAATATGTAACTGCTGTATATGCATACCAGAACTGCTGCTTAGACCATGAAGAATTTGAAAACCATATAAAGGGTCCTTTGTAAACGGGGGAGAGGTCTACCTCTGAGTGGAGAGGAATCCATGGGGGTGCTGCTGGGAACTATCATCTCCATGAGTCCCCCCCCAGGAAACCTTCCTGTCATCCATCAGCCTTTCTTGAGGTTTGATGTATCTCCTTCAAAATTCACATGCTGAAGTCCTGACCTCAGTAGTTCAGAATAGAACCTTATTTCGAAATAGGATCATTGCAGATACTGTCAGTTAAATTAAGATGGAATTATACTGGAATAGGGTAAAAATTATGTCTTGTAAGAAAGAGAAGTTTGCATATGGAGATGCCTAGGGAAAAGGCAGGTGAAGAGAGAGGCAGAGATTGAAGGTATGCTGTCAAGAAACTAGCACGAGAGGCTCGGCACCTGTGGCTCAAGGGGCTCAGGCACCAGCCACATACACCTGAGCTGGTGGGTTCGAATCCAGCCCGGGCCCATAAAACAACCATGATGGCTGCAACCAAAAAATAGCCAGGTGTTGTGGCGGGCGCCTATAGTCCCTGCTACTTGGGAGGTGGAGACAGGAAAATCTCTTGAGCCCAGGAGTTGGAGGTTGCTGTGAGTTGTGATGCCACGGCACTCTACCCAGGGCGACAGCTCTGTCTCAAAGGCTCTGTCTCAAAAAAAAAAAAAAAAAAAGAGGAAAGAAAGAAAGAAACTAGCAGGAAATAAGAGAGAAGGCTGGAAGTGCTGTTTATCTGGTGCCTTCAGCAAAAGCACACACCTGGTCTCTCTGTGTGATTGTGAGACAATAAGATTCTGTTGAAAACTGGTCCGTCTGCAATTCTTTGCTCTGTCCACTCGAGCACACACATGCAACTCTTTTTTGGTTCAATGAACAGAATTCTCACTCTGTAGGTTTGAGAGCAAAAGGATTCTTTTATCCCGCAGTCAAAAGTCCAGAGAATCTCTGGGAATATCAGAGACTCTGCTGTAGAGGTCACCTGAAAACAGAAAGCCAACCACATCACGTGAGCCTGCACAGAACAAAGAGCATGGTGGTACCCACTTTGCCATTGGAATGCAGAAATCCCATTCCTGCTGCTGTTAATCGATCTAAGGAGGAGAAGCCAAGAGGCCAAGGTCAAATACTTCTGAAACCAGGTCTCCGCCTGGGCTGTCCACTCACCAGGAGGTTGGTCATCCAGTCTCCATCTGCTACACAAGGCATCAGGTGACTTCTGCACCGTGAGCCAGGTCAGACTCGGGAGAAATTCCTAAACTGGGCAGAGGGCACATCTGAAATTTGTACCGTTCCAGACGTCACTTTGTGATCAGTTCATCGATGCTTCTTTCCAGGTCAGAATATGAATGTTGCACCATCTTTCTCCCAGACACTGGGAATCCAAAATCTTAACAAGACAGATGCATCTCTATTATTTTTATTTATTTTTATTTATTCATTTCTTTTGCAGTTTTTGTCCAGGGCGGTGTTTGAACCCACCACCCCCGGCTTATGGGGCTGGCGCCCTACTGCTTTGAGCCACAGGCCCCACCCTATTTATTTTTATTTTTTGAGGTAGAGTCTCATTATGTTGCCCTCAGTAGAGTTCTGTGGCATCACAGCTCACAGTTACCTCAAACTCTTGGGCTCAAGAGATTCTCTTGCCTCAGCCTCCCAAGTAGCTGGGACTACAGATGCCTGCCACAACACCTGGCTATTTTTTTGTTGCAGTTGTCATTGTTGTTTAGCTGGCCCACGCTGGGCTGGAACCCACCAGCCTTGGTGTATGTGGCCGGCACCCTACCCACTGAGATACGGGCACCGAGATGTACATCCCTATTCTTTATGAACTTTCATTCTCATAAGAAAAATCAGTGTAAGACATATTTTTTCAAAATTATGGTTATGGTTGATGCTTTGAAGGGTACATACAAGGTCAAACAATTAAGTACACAAACTCATCCTAGAAAAACTGGTTTGAAGGGTGGACTTGACTTAGGTAGCAGTGTGGAGCTTCCCAACAGAAGAACCTCTAGCGGGGGGTCCTCAAACTACAGCCCGCAGGCCACATGCGGCCGTGTGATGGTATTTGTTCCCGTTTGTTTTTTTTACTTCAAAATAAGATATGTGTAGCGTGCATAGGACTTTGTTCATAGTTTTTTTTTTTTTTAAACTATAGTCTGGCCCTCCAATGGTCTGAGGGACAGTGAATTGGCCCCCTGTTTAAAAAGTTTGAGGACCCCTGCAAAGTGACCGCAATGATATTCAGACGTCATATTTACAGTGAGAGGCTAAAGTGACCGTGATGATATTCGGGTAATGATATTTATGGTCAGAGGCTAAGGACAAAGAGATTCACCTGGACACTCAATTCTGACTCTCTATTTCATTCACTAAAATTTTCTCTCCATCCATGTCTGGATACACGTAGATCTTGTGATGGTAACTGGGATACGTATTTTTGTACATGGCAAAACAAATTCTGATTTATGTTGCATAACTTCTTGACACTCTCTTTTTCCACATTTTGGCTATTTGTACAGATTTGTTTTCCCAATGCACTGAATGATCATTCTATCTGATTTAGAAAAAAAAAAAAAAATCTACATATTAGAATTTGATGAGATCACACACACACACACAAATACACACACACATTATCTATTACATTTTTGTGTTTTTCTATCAAAATTTACCTTTTCCCGGGTAAATAGATACTAGATAATACTCTTGACTTAATAAGCATAATTTCTTGCTTCAAATTGTTACTCTTTTTCTAATTCCCCTTTAATTACAAGACTACAAAAATATTATTTTGAAATCTAATTATTTGTTGACAGCTTTTTTTATATCCTAATATTAATGGTAGGGTCTACTTTTTCTCAAATTGCTTAGTTTTTCTTAGGTTTAAAATTATATCACCAGGAAAGAAAATGAAATAAAATTATATATATATTTTTTTTTTGTAGAGACAGAGTTTCACTTTATTGCGCTCGGTAGAGTGCCGTGGCGTCACACGACTCACAGCAACCTCCAACTCTTAGGCTTAAGCGATTCTCCTGCCTCAGCCTCCCGAGCAGCTGGGACTACAGGCGCCCACCACAACGCCCGGCTATTTTCTGTTGCAATTTGGCCGGGGCCGGGTTTGAACCTGCCACCCTCGGCATATGGAGCCATGCGCCCTACTCACTGAGCCACAGGCGCTGCCCAAAATTATATTTTTTATAATTAAAAAAATTATAAAAAACTGTGTCTTCTCATTTACAAAGGTCCTGGCACTAACTTGAGGTTCCTGACTGTACTTCATTTGGTAAAATCTCAAATGTTATGTTGGATAATACTGGTAACAGTGGGCAGCTGCTTATTAATCGTTCTTTCGATTAAAACTGACCTTAACGTTTCTCTTTTACCATATTTAGTGTTAATAGGTGAGAAGTTCTAGCCCTTATTATTCATAGATTTTTTTAACTTTAATTTTTATTTTTACATATACATGTGTTACTTAGGTTTCCATTTATTTTGCCTTCACAAAATTAAAAAGACTAAAAATTTAATAATAACAATGTTTAAGATAAGGATTAGAAACAAAAACCTTGTAAAGAGCAAATGCACATAAATACATTCAGAAAAGGAATCAGACAATTGCTACATTGAAATATTAAGCAATAATAATAATAATAATAATGCAAAGAAAGTAACATTCACATTGTCAAATAAGAGTATGTCTATTATAGACTGTTTTGACTCTGAGGTTCAGTAGGGAGTCATCTGTTAACTTCTTATTTTTTTTTAAGTATCAAAAAATAGACAACTAATATTTATAAATAAAAAGTAAAAGATAATTTCAAAAAACATATCATGCTAAATCTTATAGACAGTAGAAAAAGAAGAAATACATCAAAATCATTCTACTTGATCCGGGTACACCTGATATTAAAGTTAGGAAAAAATATAATATTATAAAGGGGAAATTACAAACATATGTCACTTATAAATGAGATTCAATATCCTAAACAACATATTAACATGTTGAGTTGGAAATTAATGTTTAAGTAATATACTTTGGTCAAAATTGAGACCAATTTATGTGAAAATTAGTCACTATTTTCTTCTCTTTTTTCGTTCTTTTTTTTCTTCTTTTCCCGTTCTTTTTTTTTTCTTCTTTTCATTTCCCTCCTTCTCTACCTGCTCTCTCCTTCCCCCACACCCCGCCGTGTCATTAATTGTCATTAATTGTCTTCAAATAAAAACATAAAAGACTGAAACTGGACCCGTACTTTTCTCCACTCACAAAAATTGATTCAAGATGGATAAAGGACTTACATTTAAGGCATGAAACAATAAAAATCCTCAAAGAAAGAATAGGAAAAACACTGGAAGATATCAACCTGGGGAAAGACTTCATGAAGAAGACTGCCATGGCAATTGCAACCACAACAAAAATAAACAAATGGGATTTAATTAAACTGAAAAGCTTCTGTACGGCTAAGGAGACAACAACCAAAGCAAAGAGACAACCTACACAATGGGAAAGGATATTTGCATATTTTGAATCAGACAAACACTTAATAACCAGGATCTATTCAGAACTTCAATTAATTCACAAGAAAAAACCAACAATCCTGTACATCAATGGAGATGAATAGAACCTTCTCCAAAGATGACAGATGAATGGCCAGCAATCATATGAAAAAATGTTCATCATCCCTAATTATTAGAGAAATGCAGATTAAAACCACCCTGAGATATCACCTAACCCCAGCGAGAATGGCCTATGTTACAAAATCTCAAAGCTGCAGATGTTGGCGTGCATGTGGAGAGAAAGGAACACTTTTACACTGCTGGTGGGACTGCAAACTAATACAACCTTTTTGGAAGGAAGTATGGAGAAACCTCAAAGAACTCAAACTAGACCTCCCATTTGATCCTGCAATCCCATTACTGGGCATCTATCCAGAAGGAGAAAAAAAAAAACTTTTATTATAAAAACACTTGTACTAGGCTGTTAATCGCAGCCCAATTTACAACTGCCAAAAGGAGAAAACAACCTAAATGTCCTACAACCCAGCAATGGATCGGTACATGTATATGATGAAATCTTGTTCAGCCATAAAAAAACGGAGATTTTCCAGCATCTGTACTAACCTGGATGGAGGTGGAAAACATTATTCTTAGTGAAGCATCACAGGAGTATGTATTCATAGATGTTTTAAGTTTATTTTCTTGTTTATCTTTGCTTGTCTGTAAAGAGACATTGTTTAAAATAGTATAAACTTGTAGATTCGTTAAAGGAATAGCATTAACCTCTTTACACATCCAGCAATTTGATTTTACATTAATAGTACAACCTTTCTGGAAGGAAGTATGGAGAAACCTCAAAGCACTCAAGCTAGACCTCCCATTTGATCCTGCAATCCCATTACTGGGCATCTACCCAGAAGGAAAAAAATCTTTTTATCATAAGGACACTTGTACTAGACTGTTTATTGCAGCTCAATTTACAATCACCAAAATGTGGAAACAGCCTAAATGCCCACCAACCCAGGAATGGATTAACAAGCTGTGGTAAATGTTTACCATGGAATACTATTCAGCCATTAAAAAAAATGGAGACTTTACATCCTTCGTATTAACCTGGATGGAAGTGGAAGACATTATTCTTAGTAAAACATCACAAGAATGGAGAAGCATGAATCCTCTGTACTCAATTTTGATATGAGGACAATTAATGACAATTAAGGTTATGGGGGGGAAGCAGAAAGAGGGATGGAGGGAGGGGGGTGGGGCCTTGGTGTGTGTCACACTTTATGGGGGCAAGACATGATTGCAAGAGGGACTTTACCTAACAGTTGCAATCAGTGTAACCTGGCTTATTGTACCCTCAATGAATCCCCAACAATTAAAAAATATATATATTACCAGTAATAAAGAAAGCTACCCATGGAAAATGGTAATAGGATTAAAATAATGTGATTTATAAATTGTGTGCAGATTTTGTGTATTATCCGTACAATTGCAAGCAGTGGCTGTGGGTTCTTTTTCTTTCCTTGAATTTTTGTTGGTTAAAGCTGGTCGGGAGGATCCATTTCTTCTTCCTTTACTCAATTTATGTTTGCTCTGGAAATGGGCTCTGTGCCTGAATGTAATTAACAGCAATCAAATTAGGTCAACCCATGTCGACACCATTTAAAACTGCAATTGGTTTCGTTACTGGAGTACTGTAAACCAGAATATAGTCAGCTCAGATTCGACTGTCTCTCTTCAGAAGATGGTTGGGTCTCCTGGGAACTTGAGTTATTAAAATTACCAACAGGTTTTAAATCCCTCGCTCCGTAGAAATGATCAACTACAATCAAACAATTTCAGGAAATTGAAGTTATTTTTTTCTTTACTGATTGATTCCTGGGCATAGATGCTCCCGGCTTCAGATTGAATATGAAAAAAAAAAAATGCAATGAACTGTTTGCTTCTCAAGAAAGAAATATCAGTCCATCCTTTTGTTTTCGCTCCAAAGCAAGGGTGTAATCTTTTTCTAGAGCACAGTGAAATAATGATATTGATAATCGTAATGCAGGTGGAAGGAGTTAAACATTTGCCTCAATTTCTGTTTCTCAGTTGTTATTTATACAATTTCCTGCAGTTCATTTATTTGTTTTTTAAAGACTCCCAACACAATTTTAGTACTGTTATGTGAACAATTTTCTAAGTCATCAGTCGAGTTTTCCTTGTTTACCACTTATTTGTGCCAACGATTCAGTTAAAACTTTTACCTATGAGGACGGATTATGAAGTTCATAAACTCATCCTAGAAAAAGTGCTTCGAACAGTGGACTAGGCTCTGGCATTGGGGCACAGCCCCCCAAGGACAGCGCATGGATGGGGACCATGGTAATATTCAGCAATGCGGCAGGTAGCACTTTTTCTAGGATGAGTTCATGAACTTAATTGTCCAACCTCATGTATCTTTTTTATCACCAGCCTGATTTAATAGATGAGGAAATCAAGGATTTTTAGCATTACAAGAATCAGGCCATTTACAATCCTATGCATAGGATAGACTGCTGCCCGTACAAATATGGGATTTCTGGACCACTCTTCCATGCTTCCCTCAAGATTTTGGAATTTTCCAAATCAACAAGGTCTAGAATTGTGTGCCATCTTCTGAATATATGAATCATGGTACCTCTGGTGCATTTTCTGCTATCAATCATCTGAGCCGAAATGATAGCCAGTGTCCCTTCTATTGTTGGAGTTTGGAATAGCTCAGTGGAGAATTGTAAAACCAACATCTGGGCCAGGCACAGACCACGTCCCGGAATCAAACCATCATTTCTGTTTGCTTTATTTCATTGTACTACAGAGTATCCCAAAAGTGTCCGGTAAAATCACCATACATAGGGAAAATGGGAAACTGTAGCTACGTGTATGTTTATCGACAAAATACGTATTATAAAATTTTACACAGAGGTGCCAATGGGTAGAGAATTTTTTGTAAATACTTTGTAAAATATCATAATGAAGATTTTGTAAATAAAGGTACACTTAGCTACAATTTCCCATGTTCCCAATGTATGCCGACTTTAGGGGTGATTTGGGGGTACCCTGGATGATTCCCCTTCCAGTATTTGTTTAAGCAACCATCTCTTGTAACACTTCTTTAAACTATTTTAATAGTTTATATCACTTTATTCTTTTTGTGTGACTTTTGAATAATAACAGAAGTGCACACTCATCGCTAGAGTCTAAATTGCCTTATTTCAATTTTAAAAATGTGAAATTATTTCATCGACTTCATGTAAAAATCTAAATACTCAGACATGAGAAATTCCACAAAGATGTATATTTTGTTCAAATCTCCCCTCTACCAAAGTGGTAGAAGTTGGGTAATGAAAGCACTTACTAAATTAATTGATGTCTATCTCACCTCCATTTCCTGGGCTTAACGTTTTGTCTCTAAGGCAACCTCAATTCATTATTTCATGAAGACCACTGGTCTCCTGCAGTTGTCAAAACATCCTATAGTAAAACACTGAAGATGAGCATGGGGTGTTTCATAAAGATTCTTCTGCTCACCTCATCCATAAATACCTCTATCAGGTAATAGTAAAAATCCATAGGTTTATAATTTGTTTATGTGGATCATCATTTGTTTAATTCTTTGTTACTTTTTATTAATGACAGAAGAAATGAGTAACATACTAATAACATACTTTGTAATGGTTTATACTTGGATAGAAAAGTAAAAATTAAGGTGGTTTTAATTAAGTGCATATGTATATTCATTTCCAAGTGTGTTGTAAAGATTGTTTCCCAAAAGATTATTAAAAAAAAAAAAAGAAAAAGAAAAATCTTCCACTAGCTGTGTGCTCTCCTGTGACAGATGGGACCTGGATATTGAGGGTGGCAGCAATTCATTTCGTCATCACGCAGCAGACCGGTTTCCTAAACTGACTATTGGTTTCATAAACAGACCAGAGACAGTCTTTTGGAATCTTTTGTTACTATGTGTCATAAAATTTTTCTGCAAAGGTAGCCTCGTACCCAGGTAGAATCGGTTTTTGTTTGTTTGTTTGTTTTTTGCAGTTTTTGGCCAGGGCTGGATTTGAACCCACCACCTCCAGCATATGGGGCCAGAGCCCTACTCCTTTGAGCCACAGGTGCCGTCCCAAGTAGAATCATTTTTTATAAATATAGACCAGCAAGTTAATAAAAAAAAAAAAAAAAAAGGAAGGAAAAGTGGGAAGGAGGGAGGGGAGGAAGAAGGAAGGAGGGAAGGGAGAGAGACAGGGAGGGAGTGAAGAAGGAAGGAAGGAGGGAAAAATCATAAAATGGGTGGAATTTTTTCAACATAAATCTTTGATTTGAAAAAACTTTCTCTAAGTGATTTTTTAAAGCTAGTGCTGTTTATATACACAATTAGCAAAGGTCAATTTTTTGTTTATATGGTAACTATAGTTATTAATATTGAACAAGTCACTGAAACCGATTGTGATCCAGACAAACTCAGGTAATGTAAACATAGTTTAAATCTAACTTAAGGTACTCCGACCTACAGTCCCCAAAGGGCAAAGTAAAATATTTTGTATTAGAGAATAACAATCAGATTCAATGAACATGTCTGATTAACACGGGGATTGATTGAGCAGCAGAGACAACCCTTGATTCATCTTCCAATCTCGCTAGTAATTGATCAGCAAATGCCTTACCCATTTGTCAGTTTGCTAAGCAAACATTTATTGAGAGGATATTATCCCCCTGGCTTACGTGTGTTCTTGTAGAGGTTGCCTTTTATTTAGGAGACAGGTGTATGTAATCAATTGAGCAGCATTCTTACAAGAGAAAGGGTTGGTAGTCTAAAGACTGTTTCTTTCTACTAAATTTCTTTAGCAAATAAGAATTCACAGCTTAATCGGGTATCACATTATTTGTACATAAAAACATAATTGAAAAAAATTTATTTTATTTCTAATTAACCACACAACTACCTTGTAAATTTATACTTTTTGTAAAAATATATTGAATTTACTACATATACATTATATATATTAAATATATATATACACAAACACTAATAGTTTACATGCTAATGAGGACTTTTTAAAAATTTCTCTGGAGTTACTATTAATATTCACTTTAAAATGTTATTTTATTTATCCTACATTATAATTTAGCTTTTTCTAAAAGGGCTTAAGTGTAGATTTAAAAGGTCCTCACTTAAGTTGTCTGTTTGAATTGAGCAGGATTAATTTATAGGGAGACAAAAAACAAGATATGAATTGATAAATTAGAAAATGAGGTTTTAGTATTCCTCATCAATCCTGATTAGAATGAGAGCTTTCAGATGAGATTTAAGTGCCCCGTGATGTTTTTATAGAGTCTCTAAATCAGTAGATTCTGAGCTGGTTTTAATTTATAGCAATAATGTTCTAATTTAATAAAGATAATCTTTAGCAAGGCATGCAGAAAGTAGTTACGTTATGAGCTTTATTATTTTGACATTTTAAAAACTGTGTAATTTAAATATCGGCATTAAAACTTGTTCTTGCATAGCTTTTGAGAAATACCTTTGATCCTAAAATGAATACTGATTATGTGAGCACTCCAGCTACGGTGGAACATGGTATTTGACGGTTTTACTCTGATGTTTCTGTAACATTATTATTATTCTGTTAATTCAGGGGCAAATAAAGAGAGTTATCCCTGTCCTATACGCATTCTTTCTCTTAGTTTCTTCTCTGTGTTACTCTTATAAGTGTTGTAATTCTTTTCCTCCCAAATTCTGTTTCAGTATTCCGGGTTTGGGACGATCTTTTAATTGCTACTAATTCTCATTATATCTTTTTACCACAAGTAGGTGTTCGTCCAAGAATTAAAAACACCAGTAACCACGAGTTTATTTCAAAGTGGGCTTCTGTTCAGAGCAAGGGACAGAACCAAATATAATTCTTTTTTTTTTTTTTTTGGCAGTTTTTGGCCGGGGCTGTGTTTGAACCAGCCACCTCCGGTATATGGGGCCAGCTCCCTACTCCTTTGAGCCACAGGCGCTGCCCCCAAATATAATTATTTTATATTATATAATATAATATTATATCATATTTTAGACATAAAATAAATTTTATATTATTATTGTATTTATAAATACTATGTCATTTATTATATTATATCAACACTATATTAATATTATATCATACTAATATTATATTGTATTAAAATTATATATATTATTATATTTATAAATATTACATTATATTAGATTTAGACACAAATTAAATTCTCTTTTTTGCTTTCAATATAGGGTTTTTCTTTTGTTCCAGAAACATGAATATTTTAGGAATCATAATTAATGCTACCATACTATGAGATAATTCTGTATAATGTCTAATGCACGTACCCATTCTACATTTCTTTATTACATTATTTATCTACATTATTTTTGCATAAAAATATAATTGAAACCTTTTAGTTTTTAATTACCCATATAACTACCTTATAAATTTATACCTTTTCTAAAATTGTGAAATTTACAAAATATGTATATACTAACAGTATCTATAAATAAATAATTTTTTAATTTCTCTGGAGTTACTATTAATATTCACTTTAAAACATGGTTTTGGGGTAGTGTCTGTGGCTTAGGGAGTAGGGTGCTGGCCCCATATACCTGGGGTGGCGGGCCAAAACTGCAATAAAAAATAAATAAGTAAAAAATATATAACACATGGTTTTCTTTATCTTGCATTATAATTTAGCTTTTTTCTAAAAAGTCTTGAGTGTAGTAAGTATAGCTCATTATCTATACTTTAAATATATGTTTCAAAACTTGTTTCTTGAAGGCAAATTTGTGATAAAAAAAAAGTACAAGAGCCAGGATTATAAAATAATTAACAAAGATGTGAGAAGATAAAAAAAAAAATCTTGTTTCTTTACCTATCCACATTTTTAATAGTACAGACATATCTAAATATGTACAGAACATTTATATCTAAACATTTATAGAATACTTCAAACTGCAAAATATTACATCTAAGGTTTGATGGGGGTTATGGTGTCTGGCACACACCTTGGGGGGTGGGGCACAATTATAAGAGAAACTTTACCTAATAAATGCAATCAGCGTCACCCAATTCTTTGTGCCCCAAAGAACATGAAACAATAAATAAAAAATAGCAATATGGGAAGTGAACGGGATATGAGAGTTTGCTGATATATACAGTAAAACACAAAAGATTGTATTTTTCTCCCTTAAGGAAAAGGATGCAAAAAACGTTCCAAACCACAATTCAGATATTAAGTTGTTTGAAAGTTCTTTTTGTTGTGGTTGCTAAATATTATATTTCTTCCAAATAGAATCCAAATAGCAGAGACATCAGAGTGCAGTAAACCAAACATCTTGAGATTGTCTAATGAACTACAGAGGATGTTGGAGGAATGACTGTAAATTCCCTGATAATTTGACGCTGCCAGGGCAGACTTGGCGTCAAGTCCTGATGACTGCAAAGGAAAATACCTCCTGCCACGATTTAACAGCACTTCTTTACTAAAAGCTAAATTGCACATAATTTGCAGCTTCTAACGTGTAATCTCTCGTAAGGGCACAGTGACTTGCACCTCTATTCATCCTTTTTTTAAATTTACATGTTGCATCAGCAGGGTGATCTTAACAAATTCTGCTGGTGGCCAAGTCACCTGAGCCTCCAGCTCCTTGATTTGCTGTTCCGCTGGTTTGAAAAGCGCGTTCTACTGAAATGTTCCTGGCATAAACCCACTAGCGTGCCTTAAAAGCTGATGTAACATTTGCAAATAACACATTTATATGAATATGGTTGTAATTTTGTCTACACCAAACCCAACGAATACTTAATTTCTAAATTCTCTAAAACTCATCTAAAAAAAGATCACAATAAAGCATATTTCTTACTGCTGGAAAAAAATCAGAAATTATTAAAATTCTGCTCTAGGCTTAACAAACGCATGCATTATTTAGGAAATCACTAGGAAGTAGCATCATGCTATTTCACATATTTCAAAACAGGTATTATTTCTACTCCTTTGAATGCAAAAAATTAAAATTGGAGATAAATATATATTTGCTTTAAATACAAATTTCGGACGAGGCCATAGAGCCTTCTGATTTTTGTAATATAAAGCAAGTATGCCAATTGTTTGCCCTTAATTAACAGTGATACTATTTTGCAACCATGAATACAGGTTATTATGTCAGCAGGATATCTTTGAATATTGATCAAATAATTTGTATATTGATTGATTGCAACTAGAACTATTCCTACGAAATTAAGAAGCATTATTTTTATGTTGGATAAATTACAATAGACTCAGAAATGGTGTTAACAACTGACATATTCGCGGTAGCTATCATCAAACATGTAAAATGCAATCCATGCACACTTAGTAACCAATGTATCGAGTTATGATAAGATTTCAAACTAAAATAATTGGGAAAAATTCTCCCAATCTTTGCAGAAGTTAGCTGTATTTATCTTGAGTCAATGTAATAACAGGAGTGATACTTTTTTTTTTGCAATTTTTGGCCAGGGCCAGGTTTGAACCTGCCACCCCCTGCATATGGAGCCAGCGCCCTACTTCTTGAGCCACAGGCGCTGCCCAGGAGTGATACTTTTGTGCACTAAAATATAATTGTGTAGTTGATATAAAGTTCTTATCATGGAAAAATTCACTTACGTATCACCCAATGGCATTGAAATATAATAGTTTTTCACCACCAGAGAACTCTCTGGAATATAATCTTGCTACATTCCAGAGAGTTCTGGTGGTGACGTCGAAATCTCTCAACCACAAGAGGGCAAAATTTCTGTCCAGGAAAGAAAACCACTTTAGTAATTAAAAAATGTCTTAAACTGGACAATGAACCTTCCTCATTGCTGGTGAAAGTAGTTCTTATCTATAATAAATACTTGTAAAGTGGGGCTGATGCATCTCCCCACAGAAAGGTTGTGATTATACTGAAGATATTTCACTGTCTGCTGCACAAGAGCATCTCACTATGGGAAAAAAAAAAAAAAAATTCCTAAATCAGACATCCAGGGTGTCATTTTTCCATTTGAAAATTAGATTCTTCCCCCTGATCAATTACTCAGCAGAAGCATCACTGCCAATAAGGTGACAATTAACTCTTTGTTGTCTTTTGAATCAGGGAGTACAGAATGGCGTAAGTGAAGGAACGGCTACCTTGTGTTGCTGGGATGAAGCTGATGAACGTGAAATTATAGTTGTGTGTTTGAGTGCAGCATAGCATTGCTTCAAGACAATGAAATTGTTACAGCCTCATCATAAGGATCTTGAAAACGGCTTTTAAGACATAAACACTGGAGGTGATAAGCCTTCCTGAATAGAGAGAGAGAGTTCAAATTCTCTTACACTGGGGAACAAGTGGAGCTTGACTTTGAACTTTTTAGAACTCAATCCATGTTCCAATGGGAAGTGTTGGGTTTGTTTTTTCCACTAAAAATGTTAATCTAAAAAGGAAAAGAAAAGTAATTTTTTTTTTTTTTTGAGACAGAATCGCATTATGTCGCCCTCGGTAGAGTGCTGTGGCGTCACAGCTCACAGCAACCTCAAACACTTGGGCTTAAGCGATTCTCTTGTCTCAGCCTCCCTAGTAAGCTGGGACTACAGGCGCCCACCACAACACCTGGGTATTTTTTTGTTTGTTCATAGTAGGCTGGGGCTGGGTTCAAACCCACCAGCCCTGGTGCATATGGCCAGCATCCTACCCACTGAGACATTGTCTTGCTGTGTTACCCTAGTGGGAGTACAGTGGCAGCTCACTGCAACCTCAAACTCCTGGGCTCAAATAATCATCCTGCCCCAACCTTCCTAGCAGCTGAGATTGCAGGGACACACCATTACATGCCTGGCTAATTGTTTTTAGATTTTTTGTAGAGATGGGGTCTTGCTATGTTGTCCAGGCTGGTCTCAAACTCCTGGCCTCAAGTGATTGCCCCACCTCAGCCTCCCAAAGTGCTAGGATTGCCTGTGTGAGCTACTGTACCTAGACAAAAGTAATTTTCATATTAAGTCATTATTCATTTTATGGTAAGCATATATATGAACATAGTCTTGGAATATCAACATATCCCAAATAACTAAAACTGTGCTCACTTACGTAAATAATGGAGATCTCTGCATTGTGATTCTTAGAACATAAGGGCATGTTCTTAATCTACTTCAAAACTCTATGTATTTATATAGGATTTCTGTAGAATTATCTTCAGGAGTCCTGTTTCTATTCTAATATTCTATTCTATTCTATTCTAAAGAGTAGGTGCTTTAGGGTCTATAATTATTTACTTTTCATGTGTACTCCACAGTGAAATGTCTTTGATGTATACAAGCAAGTAAAAAGCAAATTTGGGCCAGTGATGTTAACTAGTTTCTAAAATAGCATTCATTTTAATTTGTAAGAAGTCGTTTACTTAAGGTTCAATTATTATAAGTGGAATCTTCATACTTTAAGGGATATTCAGAGATTGCTACTGTTCTATTTATCTTACAGAAAGGGTGGCCAGAATTTACTTTTATAAAATCTATCTTTTATAGCTTAATGAGAGCAATTCTTGTGTCATATGAGAATAATCACTATGTACTTGTTATAATGACTGCTAAGAGGCATTTCATTTGGTGAATTCATTAATTATTCTTATTGTAATGGAGATTTGCAAATGATGAATTTCTACTAATGGTATTGCTTAAAACAAAGCAATACAGGTGACTGCAGGGTGTCAACCTACAAACTATTGTAGATGACGTAAATTCATTTGTAGCTACAAATGCATAATGTTAAAATACATTTTAAGGTGTTTTTGTTTAATTGATTAAGTGTCTTTCAGGTGATATCTTTGAAGGTGCAAAATATGATATTTGTATAAAACTCTACCATTTAAAAAATATCAAGTAATAAATAAACACCTGTAAATCATTTGCATATTTAAATTGGAGTATAAGAACTTCTCTATTTATACATGTTTGAATAACGGAAGAGATTTTCGTTGTAACAAAAGAAAAAGAAATCAAATTACATTTATGCTTTAAAATATTATTTGTATAGAATATATAAATATATATAATATATTTATGTAGCTATGTTGCCCGGGCTGGTCTCAAATTCCTGGCCTCAATAATAATATTATTTTATAGAATATAGAAATATAAATATATATAAATATATATTCTATAAATATATTTATAAAATATAAATTTTATAGAATATATTTATAAATATAAAATATTTTATATTCTATAAAAATAAAATATATATATTTATATATAGTATATGTATATAACATTATTATTTTACATAAATGTAGTCTATAAAAATAGAATATTTATATATAATAAATATAAGAGAATATATAATATTATATATAAAATATATCATATACTATTATATGTTATATATTATATAATATGTGATATATATTTATGTAAAGAATATATATTAATATATATTCTAATAATATATAATTCATAAATTATATGAATTTATAGATTATATAAATATTATAGATCATAAATATGTAATTTAATAATATGTAAATTAAACATATTTTACACAATACACAAAATATATATTACACATTTTCTATAATATACAAAATATCAATTATATAATCTAGAAATACACATTATATTTTTATATAATATAGAAATATACATTATATTTTTATAAAACAGAAAATATACATTGTGTAATGCACAAAATATAAATTCTGTAATCAAATATAAAATGTATGAAATATACATGATTATAATGTACTATGTAAAACATTTACACATTTGAAATATATTTTATGTATAAAATACATCAAATAGTATGCATATGCTCAAATTCTTCGAAATATATACATTAAGTATGTACAACTTTTGGAATAACTACCCGTTTCCCCGAAAATAAGACATCCTTCGAAAATAAGACCTACTTACAGGAAAGAGAAGACGTCCCCTGAAAATAAGACCTACCACATCTTTGGGAGCACACCTTAAAATAAGACACTGTCTTATTTTGGGGGAAACAGGGTATATATTACTTAAGGTGAAAGTAAAGAAATGCATATCATAAAACAAATACCAAAGACAATGGCAATATGAAATGAATAGTTAGAGAAATGGAAATTACACATAAAACAAAAAACATTTCATATAATATTACTAAAACAAACATATGTTTATAATATAAAATGAAAACAACACTTTTCAAGACAATGAGCATAAGCCAGTAAGGAACAATAATCTTTGAGACGTGGGCAACACGGTGGGTGAACAATGGCCCCCAGCCGACCCTCAAGACGGAGCTTCCAGCCTGCTGCACAGGGAAAATGATATCCTGGCAGGCCCAGTGGAAATCCCCAAATGGAGGAGATGGAGCTCAGAATCTGAGAGAGGAAAAAGCTACATCAATTCATGACCACCAAGATGCGGAAGCAACCCAAGTGCCCAGCAACCCAGGAACGGATTAACAAGCTGTGACATTTGGACACCATGGAGCACTATTCAGCCAGAAGGAAAGGTGGGGACTTTCTGTCTTTTGCATTAACCCGGATGGGTTGAAAAATATTCTTCTTAGTAAAGTCTCTCAAGAATGGAAAAGCAACTATCTCACGGACTCAAATACTAATATGAAACCAATATATAAGCAAGTACGTGCCTACAAGAGACACAAACACAATTAAATTCAAGTGGAGTCAAGAGGAGAAGAGGGAAGAGGAGAGGAGATAGGAGGATTGGTAAGTCTCACCTGAAGGGGCACAGTCCCCTGCACCCTTGTAAGGTGAATCAGTCTCATTTGTGCTCCTTGAGGTACGAGGCCCTGAGAAGGAACATTTCCAGTACTTACGCTACATGTGAGTTTTGGGGGATATTCTCCCCCAGCTCACAGAAGCAGCCTTGCTGAAAAATGCAGGTAGTCACGCCTTAAAGGAAAGAATGTGCCAGAAGGGCCTCGCCAAGTCGTAGCTGGAGACAGATCATCTGCCTGGGGCACTGGGCCGTTGCACTTAATCCCCTATCTCTATTTACACAATAACTTTCAGTTAGTCATCTAGGGAAGTGGGCAAACAGAACAGACAACCCAGCCCTTGGTGGTTCATCTCCATTGTTGTTTGTCTCTAAACAAGATATTCTTAGTTTAGAAAGGTGTGTACGTACTTTGCTGTATTAACACTGATAAGGAATCATGATGACAGTTTTACCTTTTGTCTTCTTGATTCTTGGAATATTTTTATCTGATGAGTTTGGGTATATAAGAAAGTGAATAAAGACAAGTGATTGCGGTTGTGCCTGAGCGAGCATCAGCCATCCCTTTTAAAGTCTGTGGTGCTGCCTCTGCGTCATGGACCAGTAGCCCAGTGGACAGCAACACTCACCCACTGTGCACAACGTAGAGTACACAGCACACATCCTGGGTGAAGGACACAACTACCACTTGGACTTTACCTAACAAATGCAAACAATGTGACCTCACCATTGTTCCCCTCACATTAGTCTGAAATTCAGAAAAAAGAAATATAGTTTGCAACAGAAGAGTCGTGATGAAGAGAGGGAAATTGAGAGATCTTCTAGGTCAACATGGTGGTCTATAATCCCAGCACTCTGGGAGGGTGACACAAGAAGATCACTGGAGTTGAGGCGTTTGAGAACAACCTGAGCAAGAGCGAGGCCACCTCTCTACAAAGAACAGCAAAACTGGGCCAGCACTGTGGCAGGTGCCTGTAGTCCCAGCTATTGGAGAGGTTGAGCCCAGGAGTTTGAGATTGCTGTGAGCTGAGCTGATCCCACGAGGCACTGTAGCCTGGGTGACAGAATGAGTTTCAGTGTCAAAAGAAGACGGAGGAGGAGGAGGAGAGAGGGGATGGACCCACTCACTCTTCATCAGCATCTTCATCAGAATACTGTGCGAACAAACTCTCCCAGGCAATTGAAGAGAGGAAGGAGTCCCCTGCAATCACCACCCAATCCTAGGAAAAGAGACTGTCCCCACACCAGCCAGAAGAGATTACATGTCCACAGTTCACTGGCATTGCATAGAGTCCACAGAAGGGCCCAGGGTCTTTAGGAATGGATGGTGCTCCCTAAATTACGTGGTGCTCTGATAGCACCTAATACATCTTAAAGTCCAAGTAGACACATTAACGAGGTTCTCACCCAGTAAAATCGCCCACAAGATCAATAAGCAGAATTCCCCTGACTACTGGCTGTCCTGAAAGGAAACTGCCTAGGTCACTTGGTTTTTTACTATATTTTTTAATTTTCTAGTTGTGTGAATGGTCAACACCTTTGCTGTTGGTGGTGGTGTTTGCTATTCGTTAAGGGCACAAAGAATTAGGTTACACTGCTTGCAATTGTTAGATAAAGTCCCTCTTATAATTGTGTCCTGCTCCCCTAAGAGGTGTATCATACACCAAACCCATCTCCTCTCCACACTCTGTCTTTTCCCTACCCCATCCCTTATATGAGCTCATCAACAGCCTTCCTATTAGAATTGAGTCCATTGGATTCTTGCTTCTCCGTTCTTGTGATGCTTTACTAAGAAGAATGTGTTCCGCCTCCATCCAGATTAATACGAAAGATGAAAATGCTCTATCTCTTTTAGTGGCTGAAGGGTATTCCATGGTGTACATAGGCCGTTGCAGGAAGATGAGGCCCAACGGAGAGAAAGAGCACCCAAACACCATGTTTATAAGAGGAAGGGCTTTATTTACTGGCCAGGAGCTTATGGCATAGGAAAATTACAAATGGTGGGCAGTGTCTGTGGCTCAAAGGAATAGGGCAACGGCCCCATATGGTAAAGGTGGCAGGTTCAAACCCAGCGCTGGCCAAAAACTGCAAAAAAAAAAAAAAGAAAAGAAAAGAAAAATTCCAAATGGCAATGCTCCCTGACTGCCTTGGTCTTTCCCTTTTTATCGGCAGTCAAAAGTTCCACCCCACAGACACCCTTCTCATTGGCCAGTCTTAATCAAGCGGGAGATGCTATTCCAGCCCCTCCAGAACTACTGGATTTCACAGGAGTGGAAATTTCCAAACAATTTCCAAGTTCCAGGAAGTTAAGTCTACAAATTCCCAGGAGCTGAGTCACCGTGGAGAGGACCCTGCAGGTGTATCCTTGTGGTCTCCTTGAGAAGACCTGTCCTCCTGGACCTCACCCTTCTCAGCTATCCTCTCTCAATACCACAGCTTGTTAATCCATTCCTGAGTTGGTGGGCATTTAGGTTATTTCCACATTTGGTTGGCTGGAAATTGAGCTGCAATAAACAGTCTAGTGCAAATGTCCTTATGGTAAAAGGATTTTTTTTTCTTCTGCATAGATGCCCAGTAATGGGATTGCAGGGTCAAATGGGAGGTCTAATTTGAGTTCTTTGAGGGTTCTCCATACTTCCTTCCAAAAAGGCTGTATTAGTTTGCAGTCCCACCAGCAGAATAAAAGTGTTCCCTTCTCTCCACATCCACGCCAGCATCTGCAGCGTTGAGACTTTGTGATGTGGGCCATTCTCACTGCTAGGTGAGGTGATATCTCAGGGTGGTTTTGATTTGCATTTCTCTGATGATTAGGAGCCATAAGCAAATACTGAGATCAAAGAAACCATAAAAAAATCGCCCCTGGCATCATATTGATTGTAACAAGTCTATGCTACAGTGCGTGGTAGTAATGGACGTGGTAAGACAATTGGAGAAGTTCAAAACTAAACAAAAACATATATAAATGTAGGAAAAATGCATGGCAGAAATGCCTCCTCCAGCTCCGCTTGCTAAAATCCTTAGGTTCTAAATTGTCACGAACAGGAAAAAAATATAAGACACATGGCTGTGGCTCCAATAAGCTGTTTTGATGATGAAAATGTAATTAGATTTTTGAAGAGAAAATCAGTTGTTAGAGTAATTTCAAAAATAATTACAATTCCATCTGTGCTAAAATATTCAATGACCTTTCCAATTAGGAACATGAATTTGTTCTTCTGTGCTATTATATTTTAAATCAAAATATAAATTGTAAACTTGATAATTTGAAGATATAGTCAGGTACAGGTTATATTACTAAAAGTTTTCAATCATGGCCAAATGTGTGTGTGTGTGTATATATATATATATATATATATATATATATATATTTTACATTATTACCTTTTAAATTCAAAGTTTGTGCTTATTAAAATCACATGAATAAACACCAGTCAAAAATAACTGCAGATATATACAAGACCCATAATGTGATGAAATTCCCCTTCAACTCAGCCTACGGTAATTATGTTATTTCAATACCCCAAGGATAAAGTGAAAACTTACTTTGCCTTGCTATGGTTTTAAGCTTTCTGCCCCCTTCATGTAGAAGCTGTGAAACAGTACAAGAAAAGTGAAGAATAACAAGTTTTCTTAAAAATATGATTTATGCAAAGTCGTATTTTGCAAACAGTAAAGTAAAAATTGATATAGTTTTGCAAAGAATTCTGCTTAATTTTGAGCCAATGTGTTTCTTGGAAATTGCCAGCTTTTCAGTGTAAAGTTATTGCTGCAGTTTATAACAGGAAGGGTAAAAAAGCTCATGGAAAAGAAGTCACATTTTACCCTGAAATACCAGGAGTCTTCTGCACAACCACATGTAGAAAATGGGATGTTCCCTCAGGCAAATTAGATCAGGAAATAGCAATTACTTACTTTTGCACCAGGCAAAGGAATATCCGATGATAATTTTATCATGCACGATGAATCACCACATGTACTTCCATCTTTTCATGGAGAAGATGCAATGAAAGTTTAAACTTGGTAGAATTTAGATGAGGTTAAGTGAAATATTTACATGAGATTTAAATATCATTCAGAATTTATATGAATATAAAGAGAAAGAAGGCTGTGCCGTGTGGTATCAGAGAGGCTTCTGCAAACTCAATTTTGTGTGTGAGAATGACATTTGTCACAAAAATATCTAAGGGGGCACATTTAAGAGTGGTGCGCATAGCTCAGTGGGTAGAGCCCCTTCCACATACACCAAGGATGGTGGGTTCAAACCCGGCCCAGCTAAACAACAATGACAACTGCACCAAAAGAATAGCCGGGCGTTTCAGATTAATAGGCGGGTATAAATGTTTAGTTTACGTTGCTTTCAATTCTAAGGTAAGGTTGAAGTTGTAGTTGAGCTCTTCATCCAGGGGGCATGCTGAACACCCTCACTTTGTGCACAGCAGGTGAGATCCTGCCAATTACCCTCCCACCCCACCCAATAGCCCTCCATTCTCTCCCCTCCCTCTCACTATACTATATTGTGTTTTATCATCCATGTGGGCATGTACTTGTTCATATATTCTTTTCATATTACTATTGAGTACAGTCAATATTCCCCCCCCCGCCTTTTTTTTTTGCTTTCAAATTAATCTAAGGGAACAAATTTTTAGGTTACATGGTTGTCACTTCCAAGGTGAAGTTCAAGTTGTAAGAGAGCCCCTCATCTGGGGGGATGCTGAACTTCTGCATTGTGCACTTTACATGAGGTCCCACCAAATGTCCTCCCACCTCCTGCCAATCTTCCTCTTCCTTTTTCTTCTCTCCCCTCCACCTTGCTAGACACTGTGTTTTATCATTTGTATGAGTGTGTCTTTATATATTGGTTTCATATTGGTATTGAGTACATTGAATACTTTTTCCCCCCATTCTAGAGATACTTTGCAATGGCCAACAAACATGTGAAAAAATGCTCATCCTCTTTTTTTCCATTATTTTTATTTTTTTATTATTATTTTCCTTTTTTTGGAGACAGAGTCTCAAGCTGTCACCCTGGGTAGAGTGCAGTGGTGTCATAGCTCACAGCAACCTCAATCTCTTGGGCTTAAGCGATTGTCTTGCCTCAGCCTCCCAAGTAGCTGGGACTACAGGCACTCACCACAATGCCTGGCTATTTTTCGGTGGTAGTTCTCATTGTTGTTCAGCAGGCCTGGGCTGGATTTGAACCTGCCAGCTTCGGTGTATGTGGCTGGTGCCCTAGCCGCTGAGCTACAGGCACCAAACCTTTTTTCCATTCTTGATCCTGGGAAGTCAGGATTATGTTTCCAGGGAGGCTACTTTGCATAAATATGTTCACACCACAGGAAGGAAGAAAGAATCAGGAAACTCACGTGTCTAAAGGACCCTTCTTTTAGCATTAAAGTAGTTTTATTCCAGCTGACTTGAGCTGTCATTGCATGTTTTTTCCAGAAATTTCTTTCACACCTACGTCTAACTGCAAGAGAGTTTGGGCAGCAGTTAGGGCTACTGAACTATAGGCCTTGGTTGTCTTGAAGCAATCAAAATTGTATTGAGGTGCAAGAAAATGAATATTATAGCAGCAAATAACTCTACTGCTGGGAAGACTGGGTTGTGAGCTGACAGAGCCCTAACAGCCTGGGGAACATGCAGGGAATGAACCCTCAACTGTGTCTCCTCTGTTCCCAAACAGCCTATTCCTTTCTCCATGCTCCTTCTGCCAGAAGTCACGTAGCCCTTTCTTTGTCCAGTTAACTATGCACAGACCCTTGTGATCTTTGCCTTCCTACTTCTTGTAATATGTCAATGAAGTTGAGTAGTAACCATTAAGCCACACAGTTCTTCCTTTGTTTTATTAACTATGCTGAGATCCCCCTGCTCTTTCCCTTCTTACTCCTTGTCATATGTTAACGAAGTTGAGTAGAAACCATTAACAAGATTACTTGTCTTTAAGTCATTCACATTTTCCTATTGTACTGTAAGACCAAAACTATGTCTTTTGTTTATGCTATTTCCCCATGTTGTCTATGCTACTTCCCCCTGGACAACCCTGTACAGATACTATAAAATAAAGCTGATTTTGGGCTTTGGTGCTGGCTGCAGCCATCAGCTCAGTCAGTCCTCTCAGTCCCATCCCTTGTTTCCGTGTCCTCTCTTGTGCTGGATTTTCCTCATTCCCCACCTATTCCAATCTGGTTCACTCCCTTTAGCCACGCTGGTTCATCCGTGACGTATTGCCACAGTTTTCAAAACAGCAGATAAAAGCAAATAGAAATATCTATGATGCTTAAATTGATTACACCCCAGATGAATGTAAAATCTCACGTTGAAAAGAAAATACAGAAAACTTTGAAAAAAACCTTCATGATACTAATGTGGAAAAGAATGTCTTAAACTGAAATGCCAGACCACTCTCTGCAAAGGAATATTTGGCCAATATGGCAACAGAAAAATGAAGCTCTGTGATTTATTGAGAAAATAGGCAAAGTTGAGAATTAAGCTTTTGAGCTTTTCCTGGTCTCTGGTTGCATTAGAGAAATTTATGCCTGAAAGAAATAGATGAATTCATAGTAAGAATTACAGCAAAATATTCCTTGTGAAGAGAGTCTTTAATGCATTCATTTATATGCTTGTCTCTTGCCTTTTTGCAACTGTTTACAAACCCACACGTGATCAAATTACATGAATTCAATTGATTTTTTTTAAAAATATGTCAAGCAGTGAATCATAAGGGTAAAATTGTAGCCCACTGTGTTCAAATAAATCTGATTAAGGAAACAGCATAGTCTTTGTAGAGAGTCATTTCGTTTTTCCTTTTCAATGATTCTGTGTAAATATCTCAGGTGAGAATCCATATTTATAATTTTCATAGCATTGACCAGCAAAGAGTGAAAAGCAATTTGTAGGTGTGATTGTATATCAAGAGGAGAGTTGTACACCCACCAAGCCTCAAAATTCAATAATTCGAACAATTCTTACAAAGGGAAATGAAAAACTTTAGGAAAACATTCTCTTTGGAGTATATATCATACATGGGTCTGTTTTATAGAACTGTGCATGTATGGTAATGTCTACTCAAAGCATTGAGAAGGAGAAGTCTGCTTGACCAGACTTTTACATAGGTGTTTTGATGATGGCACTCAAATATTACCAGCCGAAAACATTCATAAACCTTTGTTGCTATTCCTGGTAAATTGCTACTGCACTAATACCATTCAAAATTAGGTTACATGCTGATCTTTCTTAGTTAATAGGCCCCAAAGCTTTTTGAACTGGCCAAATGCTCTCTTATAGGATGGAGTCAAATATTTTCGTGCTAAGATCATTTTGGAAATTGATAGCGTACATTAAATGGCTTGGTTTTTGAATGTCAAGTTTATAACAGCATACCCGTTTCAACAGTGTGAGTAACATTTTTGTAAAAAGCCTTCCTATGTAGTATTTTTACATGCAAGGAAATTTTCTGTAGTATTCATTTGCTACTGAAGGTTCAGCATTAGGATCAACCTTGCAAGTTAGCTTTATAGATTTTAATTTTTTCCCCTCAATGCCAAGTGTTCATTAAGATAAATGATAAGATTTATTCACATTTAAAGGTGCAGGTTGTTAAGAGCTACAATGAGTAAAATAGAAAAACCATAATTATCAGGGCAGCTATTGCAACAGCTGTGAGTAATAATTTTAGCAAACCATTTTAGCAAACAGGTGCTACTGCTAAAATGAAATAAAATTTCTATATTGCCTATTGAATAATAATAAATGAAGAGGTAGAAGTTACTTATTAAAAAAAAATGATTTCCAAAATGATGGCCTAATGAAACTTCTCCCAATTTACAGGATAATACATCTGTTTGAAGATCGTGTTGGCTGGGGGCAGCTCAGGATAAGAGAGTTACAAGTCCTCTTTGGAAGTGTCCACCCTGTTACCATGTTAGCATTGTTTCAGGGGAAAATATTTTGCAGGTGAACATCGTTACATTTTGAGAACACTTGTGGTAAACATTGGATGGAAATAATACGGGGTGAGGGCTAACATCAGAACCAGTGGCATATACAAGGCATAGTATTTGAGTGATGAGCATGCTTAGAATTACCTCACCTTCACTAAAGTAATCTGTGTAGCCCAACATCTGTACCCTAATAATAAAAGAATCTGTACCACTATAAAAAAAAAAAAAAAAAAACGCATGCCCCCGTGATAAAAACACTGGTACCTCCATAATATTCTGGGGTATTAAGAAAACAAACATCCCCCAAAGAAGAGTTTAAAAATAAAGAAAAGAAAACCACAGCTTTCTCAAAGCACAGCCCAGCAATGAGAATTATTTGGAACATCATACGTTATTTTTGAATAGGGCATACCTTTGATGCTTCAGAAAAATGACAAAGTATTAACTTCTCATGTGAAATTCCCACTCCTACTTCTGACTTCATACACTCCATCCTCACTGCTGAACACACAGTGCCCTATATATTTTCTGCTTGTTGGTGGAGAAAGATTATCCTTCCCCACCTGGATTTGTGCTACTGGAGACCAGTCTTGCCAATAGTCTCAAAAGTGTTTGCAAAATGTCCCTTTACTAAGTCATCCTCAGTTACATCTATCTGATGGTGATATCTGTTGCCCTTAACCCCTCACTCATACAGGTACAACAGCAAATATCAATGTTCCAGGAATCCATCCACAAATTTCTCTCTGCTAACCCCTGAGGCCACAAATATAGGTGGCCAGTCTCCCCACTTGATGCCACTTTGCACAAAAGATGTTATACTATCTCCACTCTGCCCACCCTGTCCTTTTACCTGTACATTTTTTAAAGTTGACTTATATAGTAGCATACTCTGGGTATTTTGTCATAATGCTACATACAGTGAATCCTGAATTCTGTATTTTTTTTTTGTGACTACATAGAAAATATAGACATGATGTCTGTGAGAATCAAATTCTCTATTTTTAAAAAATATAGATATAAATAACCTGGAGCATATTTTTTCATAAAAGTTTGTAGGATACATTTCTAGCAGTAAGATTTCTGGGTCAGATGTAATTGTAATATTCATAGATATTTACAGATTGGTTTTGGTAGAAATTGAATCATAGCTAATTATTATTTTTTTGAGACAAAGTCTAACAAGTCACCCTCTGTAGAGGCTTGTGGCGTCACAGCTCACGGGAACCTCCAACTCTTGCGCTTAAGTGATTCTCTTGCCTCAGCCTCCAGAGTAGCTAGGACTACAAGCACTCACCACAATTTCCAGCTATTTTTTGGTTGCAGTTGTCATTATTGTTTTAGCAGGCCCGGGCCAGGCTCAAACCCACCACCTTCAGTTTATGTAGCCAGCACCCTACTCATTGAGCTATGGGCTCCAAGCCATAGCTAATTTCATAGCTAAATATGATCACAGGAACTTCAGACTTGCTAACAGAGGCGTTGGATGAAATTTAAGAGTTTTGCAAAACTGATAGATTTAAAGTATCTTAGAATACTTTTAATTCATAATTTATTTTTATTAACTACTTATACATATTTTATGAGTCCATAACAAGAGTAATTTATATTTCCCTTTATGTGTATTCCGAGTTAATTTTCATTTTTCACCTTGTGTATTCTTTTACTCATGAAAATCTGTCCATTTTCATTATTCCTGGTTTATATTACACAGCTAGTTTTTTACATGTATGTCTTAAATGTACAAGAGCTATTCATGTATTTGGAGAGTAGCCCTGTGCGTATGTAACACAGATACACTACCAATAATACATAAATATATTTCTGTACCCACACATTACAATGTCATATGTATACACACACACCCTGAAATACCTAAGTTGTGTCCTATTGGTTTATTTATTTTGAGACAGAGTCTGACTGTGTCAACCTGGGTAGAGCACCATGGTGTCATAAGTCACAGCAACCTCAAACTTCAGGACTCAAGCAACCCTCCTGCCTCAGCTTCCCAAGTAGCTGGGAAGAAGACCAGTCTGGGAAGGTGCCTGGCCCTAGATTTTCCATTTTTAGTAGAGATAGGGTGTCATTCGTGCTCAAGCTGGTCTTGAGCTCCTGAACTCAAGGGATTCACCTGCCTGGACCTCTCAGAGTGCTGGGATTATAGGTGTGAGCCACGGTACCGGCCTGAAGGGTTTTTTTTTATTTTTGTTATTGTTTTGAGTTAATTTGAGGGCACAAAGGAATAGATCACAATGTTTGCATTTGTTAGATAGAATCCCTCTTATATTTGAATCACACTCCCCCAAAGTATACCATACATGATCATATTGTGTCCGTAAAGTGGGAGCACACCCATCCCCCTCTGCTTTTCATATCCCCCCTCCCCATTCCCCTGCTCCCCCATCTTGAATTGATTTGAATTTTTTTGATGATGTCTTACTGGGGGAAGATTTTATGGCAAAGACTTCCGCTGCCATCTCAATGACAGCAAAAATGAATGGAACTTAAGCTGAAAAGCTTCCCCACAGCTAAGGACACACTAAAGACGTAAAGGAAAAATACAAACTTCAAAGTGGGAAAAGATATCTGCATGCCTGGATGTTTTAAATAAGTATGTTACATCAGTCACTTAAGACAGTCACCCTCCAGGTACGTGAGCTCTCTACCAAATAAGGTTCCTGTTTACAAGTGGTGTTTGTCATCCATGTTCAAGTAGAAATGATGATTTCACTTATCCAATAAATGCAAACCAATGAAGATATATAAATACTAACTGGTACAACTCTGGCCTAAAAAACACAAAAGACACTTTCTGTGGGCTAGACATCTACAGCAGAATTTCAACACCTGTAGCAATTTAACCACAGAAATCCTTGAGTTCACCACCACAACAAAAAAGGTAAGAATTTCTGGAGCGGTACTCAGGGAATTGATCTCGAAAAACCTACACTGTGTGTCTATACTCAGCAGAAATTGAAAGTTTTATATTACACATGTGTTTACAATTTATAAAACTAACTTTGAGTGCCCTAAATTAGCTTAGTCTCTAATAAAGGCTGATAGCGTAGCTTTTTCAAAAGTATTTTTTGAAACACATCCAAAGTATTTCATAGCTTACCTATATTAAATTTGCCGAAGCTAACATTTTATCTATATTGTATTTCATTTTGAAGACAATAACCATAGCAAAATATTTTATTTTATTTATATTCAGACATTAAATTTTCCTCTCCAAAATCTTAAGGATAAGAGAAATAGTCTAAGCCAGGGTATGGCAAACTATAGCCATTGGTCAAAATGCAGCCCATGACTGGTTTGGGTGAATAAATTGTCATGGAGACACAGCCGTGGCCGTTCCCAGTTACTGTCTATCTTTGCTTTTGCTATGCCAACAGCGTAATTGAATAGTGCAGTTTGAAAAGGGACCATATTCTGCACAGATCCAGAATGCATTTACTATGGAAATATTTACTTTAAATAGAAAGTGTGCTGATGGTACCTGTAGCTCCGTGGGCAGGGTGCAGGCCACATATACTAAGGCTGGTGGATTCAAATCCGGCCCGGGCCTCCTAAACAACCATGACAATTGCAACCAAAAAATAGCCAGGCATTGTGGTGGGCACCTATAGTCCCAGCTACTTGGGAGGTTGAGGCAAGAGAATTGCTTAAGTCCAAGTGTTTCAGGTTGCTGTGAGCTGTGACGTAATGACTCTACCCAGGGCAACATAGTGAAACTCTGTCTCAAAAAAAAAAAAAAAAAGAAAAGAAAAATGTGCTGACACTTTACTATAAAACAGTGAATGTTAAAGATGTCTAGAAACCTTTTTTTCCCCCACTCCATGACTAAATAGTTAAAAAATATTTATTGTATTAAATAGTTAAGTAATGTTGTGATACATTAACTAATTTATGCCACAGTGGCAGATTGTTATAAACTCAACCAAGGTATATTGAAAAAAAAATTTCTGAATGTGAACTTGGGTGTGAAATAATCATGATTCTTACACATTGCTGTAAAAAATGTAAATTTTGGGCGGCGCCTGTGGCTCAAGGACTATGGCGCTGGCTCCATATGCTGGAGGTGGCGGGTTCAAACCCAGCCCCAGCCAAAAACTGCAAAAAAAAACCCCACAAAAAACATGTAAATTTCTACCAGAAGTCTGGAAAACTGGTTTGGCAATACTTGCTAAACTGAGCTTACTCATGCCATAGATTCACTCATTATATTCCTAGATTCGTAACTTTCACACCACAAGGTACTTGTGTTCCAAGTTGCCCGACGTGCCTATTTTTTTACGTCATTTTCTGAATAGCCAAAGTGATATAAAGAGCCTACAGGTCAATCAATATTAGAACCTGTCAATGCACTCTGTTATTCAATTCCACAAAACCAAAGGCATAAATGTCGCCCCCACCACCAACCTAACTCTTCTGTTCTCCACGTTGACTTATGTAAACATGAAATGCTGCAAAACAGATCTACAGCGATAAAATGCAGACAGTCCACAGAGGATAAAACAGAGATTATAAGAGATGATACAAGTTCTGATGTGCCCAAAATAATCTATGTCTTACCTCAATGGGTGGCACCAGGTGTGTTCACCTTGTCAGAATTCCCAGAGCCACACAATTTGTATTTTTACATTTGCTTGCATAGATTTTAATGCACTCAAAAAATAGTGCAATCAATGTTATGGCATGTGTGTTCCTGTTTTTATCTTGTGCATGCATGCAAGTAACTTCATGTTCATGTATGTACACACAAGCGCATACTTACTTTTAGCAGATAAACATATAAAATAAATGTGAGCACAGAGATTTGCGTAATCAATGCCGAAGTGCATAGAATTTAATGACTTTGGGGCTGGGCAAGGTGACTCACGCCTGTAATCCTAGCACTTGGGAGGCCTAGGTCGGTGGATCATCTGAGCTCATGGGAGGAGACCCAGCCTGAGCCAGCGGGAGACCTCGTCTCTAAAAAACAGCCAGGCATTGTGGCAGGTGCCTGTAATCCCAGCTACTCAGGAGGCTGAGGCAAGAAGATCACCTGAGCCCGAGAGTTTGAGGTTGCTATGAGCTGTGATGCCACAGCACTCTACCAAAGGTGACAAAGTGAGACTCTGTCTCAGGAAAAAAAAAAAAAAGAAATTAATTACTTCAATGCGCTCACGTATATCTTTATGAAACATACTGAAAATACTGTTTGGCTTAGTATTAATTTCTTAAAATGGACGTAACAAACTGCCACCACTTTAGTGTCTTAAAACAATAAAAAATATGATTCTCTTACCATTCTAGAGGTGCAAAGTCTAAAATCAAAGTGTTAGCAGTTCAATGCTCCTCCCAGGGGGAATCCGTCCTCTGCCTACTTGGGTTCCCAGAAGTTGCCCTTGGATCATGGGGCAAACTTTTCATTGTGCTGACCTGCTTCTTCTGCTATCAAATCTCTTACACTAAGTCTGAATTTCTTACCTCCCTTTTTACAAGTGCTTTCGTGATGGTGCTGGGACCATCAGGCCATCCAAGTTCATCTCTCCATTCCAAGATCTTTTGCTTATTCTCCCCAGCAAAGTCCTTGTGACAATATAAGTTCCCAAATCACAGATTCTGGGGGTTTTGGTCAGCGTATGGCTTTGGTGTACTCTGGAGCTCATTCTGAGAAAGTTTCAGTGTTATGAATAATTTTGCTTTCTTCCTTAATTTCATGTTTATGACCGTTTCCACCACCACCGTGAAAGCTTTCTGCAATCGTATCTGTTCCTGTCAGAAGAGAGCCAGCCCGGCAGTAACAATTTCTTTCTCAATATAGAATCATGTGGACATTTCATGCTTCAAACTTCAGAAGTCTGAATTAGCTTCAAAATCGCTTAATCTCAGTTTGTTCTAAGAATTAGTACATTAAAATCACATATTCCAATGTGATGAAAAAGTAGTCGGATTAAAACAAGAATTGCCATGTTTTTGATAACTAAGCGAAGATTTTTAGGCGAAGAAAAGGGCACCCCGCATGTTCTTTCTAATTGGGAGTTCATCAGAGACTCACACGGACATATGTGTAATTTGGGCTAAACTTGTAATACTTAATCATTTTTCTAATGGTCAATTTCTTTACCATCACATCTTGTTACTCTCAAGTGTACTTGGCAGATGTTGAGACCATATGCCCCTTATTAAAAATGTGTTCCCACTCCTGTTGATTTTAAATATGAGCTACACCAAGCTTATGAAACCTTACCGAGTCGTCTCAACAGTAATGCCAACGTGAGTGGGTGTTGGCAAGTTCATAATTGTAAGGCCTCGTACAACAACAGCTCCGATGGCCTTTCCAGAAACAGGGTTCCAAATTCCTTTGAAGGGTGGAGTAGGTGCTGGCATCCATGCACAGCTTCCCGGGGCGGGGAAACTTGAAAGTGACCACAGCGATATTCGGCCCTGAGGCAGGTGTCCCTTTTTCTAGGATGAATTTGCAAACTTAATTGTCCAGCCTTGTGTACACAGATCCGTCAAATAAAGTGTCACAGTGGTAAATTATAATACACACAGTACACATGATGGGCTGGCTAGTTCTGCTCGGGATGAGAATGGCTACAATTAATTAGAGTCACAATTAATGAGAATTAATTAATAGGATTTGATTTAATTCAGCTGAGTTTAGCAAAAGGAAATAGGGTGTGATGGCAACATAGAGGTCCCAGAAATCTCTCCGCAAGGGTGTAAAAAGTTTACCAAAGGGATTCTTAGGGCCAATCAGTATGGTTTTTGCACCTGAAAGTGTGGGAGAAGATTGAACCCCCAGGGCTTCAACAAATGTGTTCAGAAAAAGTGTGGGAGAAGATTGAACCCCCAGGGCTTCAACAAATGTGTTCAGAAAAATAAGTACATGGTGTCCCAACAGTTGCCCCTACAGCTCCTGTAAATGGGGAAAATGCAAAAGTGTAGCTAACTGTACCTTAATTTACAACATATTCGTTAGAAAATTTTACAAAGACTTGGCTAACCTGTGGAGAATATTCTTTACAAAATTTTATAGAATATTTACAAAATATCCTACACCTGTTGGCCGCAAATTGTCTAATGAATACGTTGTAAATGAAGGTGCAATCAGCTATATATTTCATTTTTCCTTATTTTCAACGACTTTAGGGGAAACCTTTGGGGTACCTTGTAAAATTGCCAACACATTTCAGGAAGGTATCCAAAAAGTATCCACAGGGCTGTGTTCCTTCTGGAAAGTTCTTGGAGTAGGCACATATAGAAATATATTATTTAGGAAAACTATTCCATCCACTGGCTTGGCGCCCGTAGCACTGTGGTTATGGTGCCAGCCACATACACTGAAGCTGGCGGGCTTGAACCTGGGCTGGGCCTGCTCAACAACAATGACAACTGCAATAAAAAATAGCCAGGTGTTGTGGCGGGCGCCTGTAGTCCCAGCTACTTGGGAGGCTGAGGCAAGAGAATCACTTAAGCCCAAGAGTTTGAGGTTGCTGCCAGCTGTCACGCCATGGCACTCTACCCAAGGTGACAGAGGGAGAGTCTGTGTCAAAAACAAAAAAACAAACAAAAAGAAAACACAGTAAATGTTTTATCTCGCATTTCCACACAAGACCATTGTGGTGATCTAAAATCAAAGTATCCACAGGGCTGTGTTCCTTCTGGAAAGTTCTTAGGGAAGATCTGTTTGCTTAACTGTTCCAATTTCTGCAAGTTGTCTTCACTTCTTACCTCCTCGTACACCTTCAAAGCTAGCAATGTTTCATTTCTCCCTCTGGTCATAATATAGAATGGTCTCTGATTTTCCAGACTCATGATGAAATTGGATCTACCTGGATAATTCAGAATGTTTCCCCCCCTTTCAAAATCTGCACACTTAAACGTGCATTCAAAAGTTCTTCTTTATTTATTTATTTTTTAAATTTTCTTTGTCATGTAAGTCACTTAAGTCTCGGTTTCCAGAGGATGGGGACACTCCTTATCCCGCCTACCTGAGAGATTATATATGCTTGCCAGGGTCATAAATCTAATGCAGCGGTTCTTAACCTGTGGTTCGCCGCAACCCCTTTGTAACAATGAAAATACATCCTGCCTATCAGATATTTACGTTACAATTCATAACAGTAGAGAAATTGCAGTTACAAAGTAGCAATGAAAATAATTTTATGGTTGGGGGTCACCACCACATGCAGAACGGTATTAAAGGGTCACAGCATTAGGAGGCATTAGGAAGGTTGAGAACCACTGATCTAATGAAAAGAAGAAGAATGTGAATTCTGTTCACGATTTTTCTTTTCACTTTTGTTCACTGCATTTCAGATTTCACGGTGTTTAATCTTACCGTCTTAGAGAATAAACCACGTCTTCATTCTGCAGGATGTCGTATGCGGATTTGGCTCAAATGAATTGCACAAAAAACAGAAAGTGAAAAAAAGAACCCTTTGTAGAAAATTTGAGAGACTCTTATGAATTGCAGAGGAAAAAAAAAAAAAAAACAGATTCTGGATAAGAAGAATTGCTGGTCTCAGACCTTACAATAAAATTAGAAGGGCAAATACTAGATTAGATGTGATGGAAGCAAGAAAAAGCTCGTTAAAATTTCAAATTCAACCTAGATTCTCAGTCTCTTAAAGAATTAGGCTTATGAGAGAGAGAAAGAGAGAAGACACAGGGCAGGGAAAATGAGTAAGTTTAAGTTAGTTCTGACACATCTTTGCAAAGACGCCTACATGAAATTGATGACACTTACACGTATTTTACTTTAACAGGAAGCACAACATTCTGTTAATAATTCAAATATATATTTCCTGCAACCAAAAGATTTTTTTATAAAATACGCCTTGCAAATGTCAGCATCACACTTGCAAATTAATCAAGTTAAACTCTATAAGTTTCAAAAAGATATTCCAGCTGTCTTTAGTTATCTAAGAAATTTGATCAATATATTTGATTTTTGTAAGAAGAGTGTATACCCAAGAGTGCGTTTGATTTTATTCTGTTTCTCTTGTTGAATAAAGCAAGCAAAACCTGTCATCTAATAATATTTGATTGGAAATTAATTCCAATGAAATTAGATTGTTTTTCCTTAGGAGAAAGGTTTAATTGTCCTCGAATCATGAAGTATGTTAATGGAGAAATTATACCAGCTCCAGTTGCAATAATATGTATGGTGAGAAAAGGAGAGAGAGGGTTAGGTTTTGGGCTCAGATTGTTGGTATCAGTACCTATATGCACAAAAATTATTATGTTTATGGTTTTCTAAGATTATTTATCATGAAGATAGTTCCATAATTTAAATATTGAGTGGAGATGTTATTTATCTGATTCTTTGGAAAGAAATGTAATTTGTTTGTCTGCTTGCTTGCTTATGATTAAGCAACTGGGAGGATCTCATTCGGAGGTAAAGAAGGGTCTTCTTCCTAAGCTACACCCCAATATGCCTTTTGCCATCATTAAAGAATTACATCAGGGGCTCGGCGCCCGTAGCACAGTGGTTATGGAGCCAGCCACATGCACCCAGGCTGGGCCAGCTAAACAACAACTGCAACAACAACAAAAAATAGCCGGGTGTTGTGGCGGGCACCTGTAGTCCCAGTCGCTTGGGAGGCTGAGGCAAGAGAATCCCCAAGAGTTTAAGGTTGCTGTGAGCTGTGATGTCACAGCACTCTACAAGGGTGACCCAGTGCGACTCTGTCTCAAAAAAAATTATATCAGGGAATGAGACACAAGGGCTATTTCTAAAGTTCTCCAACTTAAATCATATTGATACTGCGAACATTAAAAGGAATAGATGATTGCTTCCCAGGGATGGCTAGAACTGTAATCACATCCTATAAAGTTTGCACTTTTTAATGAAATTAGACACACATTTTTTTCTCCTTTCAGAGCAGTAATAAATCATTCTTAATTTAAACCGAAGGCACAGAAAGCAATATTCATTGCAGGGAACCCACACCAATTTGGTCTAAAACATATCTTGTTTTTTTTTTTTTTTCTTTTTTCTAATGAGATATTCCTTTACTACTAGAACATATGCAAATTGATCAAAAATAAAATGTTGGTCAGACTTAGAAATTTTCCATTAGAACAGATTTCAAACAATTTCAGGGTTGATTATATGGGGGCCACTGTAGGAGTCAACACAAAATATACATTTACCTTCTTTGGGGTTGAAAAGAAAAAAAGCAACATTTTCTTTCATTTTAATGCTCACATTATATGTATTTTCTTGTTTACAATGAAATATCTTTTGGGTGATGTGGGAGTGTGGGATGTTTAAAGCATCCTACTTACAACCTGTCAGCAGGACCCCCACGAACTCACCAGTGAATCCCAAAAATGTCTGAAGTAATTAACAAATATCCCCAGCAGGTGTGTGGGGGGTACAAAGATTCTCCACTCACTGAAATCTGCTGTTTTTGCACCAAAACCAGGACATGATTTTGGTTATTTGTTCAAATTACTATGACAACCGGAATGCGGTTTTAAGGCTTTCTACTTGATAACGTTATTTAACTATAGTTTTCACACCATCTCGTTTCAGTAGTGTTTATGTATCAAATGAACTGTAATTGTAAGGACCTACTGTTCCTATTCTGGCTGTGGTGATGCTTAGAATAAATTTAAATATAACTTTGATAAAAGGAAAAAGAATGGCCAGGCGTGCTGGTGGCGGCTCACTCCTATAATCCCAGCACTCTGGGAAGCTGAGGCAGGTGCATTGCTTGAGCTCAGGAGTTTGAGACCAGCCTAAGAGTGAGACCCTGTCTCTACAAAAAATAGAAAAACTAGCTGGACGTTGTGGCAGCAGGCACCTGTAGTCCCAGCTACTCAGGAGGCTGAGGCAAGAGGATTGCTTGAGCCCAAGACTTTAAGGTTGCTGTGAATTGTTATTCCAAAGCACGCTAGCCTGGGGGAACACAGTGAGACTTTGTCTCAAAAAAAAAAAAAAAAAAAAAAAAAAAAGAAAAACTTGCTAAGGAGAAAAATAAGAACAACAGTAATAAAGTCTTAGCAATTTTTTTTTTTTTTGGCTAAGCTTCCCTTTAACTTCCACAAGCTTTTCTTGTGTTTAACATATATGTATGTATTATATTGCTGTACCATTTATAATGTATTTTGAAATGCAAAAAAAAAGTTAAACTTAAATTGAGAAAAAAATGATGGAAATCATAGAGATGATTTGGGAAATACTTAAAGACAGGAGAAATTGGTCCTAAAATATAATGTATTTTAAATCTAAATAATAACAATGTAATATCCGTGGAATATTGCCAAGTAAAATAAATAATACTCATAAATATTACTAACTAAAGTGGGCAGGGACTTTTGGATTTTTTTGTAATTCCAACCAATGGGTTTTCGAAAAGTAACCAAACATCACATTGCAATTGAAATAATGATTTGTAAACTCTAAAAGACATACATTACTTTTCTCGTCTAATTGTTAGAGAAATAATGCGTAGGTTTTTTTACTGATGTGCTGGAGATGCACAAAATCTGGGTGAATACCCCTTTAAATAAAAGCAATACTTCTTTTATTTTATACAGTGAGGTTGAAACTATTGGAATAATATCAATTTTTTTCTCCTCTTTGTGTGGTTTACGAGGTAATAGCTGTTAATTGAGTATAACCTGTTTCATAATTTTGCATCCACTTTTCATTTTCATTTAATCCTTTTTTTTCTGGTGATTTTTTTATTGTGCTACATTTTGTATTAGAAAGATATTCTAGCTTAGACATATATACTTTCACTTATTTCATGAAATACAAGTGAAGCATTTATTTTTTTCCCATTTATTTAGACTTGCAACCACACAAAAATATAATGGATAGCATTTTTGTGCCCCAGCTATTTATCAGCATAGTATAAATTATTTCTTCGAGGGCAATGGAATGTGCCTCCAAGTCTAGTAACAGCCACCTTTTCCTTACAATGACTCAAGCTGGGTCTTATTAAAAAAGAAAAATGGACTTAGTTTGATTGAAAGGAATGAAAACGTGTATTCCCCCTCCAAAATAAAACCAAGATGAAAAGTATCGACTATTTTGAAAAACAAATAAGAAACCCTCAATGTATATTTTAGAGCTGTGGAATTTTGTTTCCTGCAGGAATGTTGTAGGATAGCATTATTTTTTCTCTCTAAGACATTAAAGAATAATATAAATATAGTTTACTGTTCTTTATACTTTTTTTATTTTTATTTTATTTTATTTTTTATTTTTTTTGCAGTTTTTGGCTAAGGCTGTGCTCAAACCTGCCACCCCTGGTATATGGGGCCAGCACTCTACTCCTGGAGCACAGGTGCTTCCCTACACTTTTTTAATTTTATTTTTTAGTTTTTATTTATTTTATTTGTGTGTGTGTGTGTGTAGTTGTTATTGTCATCTAGCTGGCCCGGGCAAGGTTCAAACCCGCCATTGTTGGTGCATGTTGTACAGTGCATACCACTGTTGTATAGGTGCAGAGCCTATATATTTTTAAAAATAAATAAACCTCAATCAATAGTGAATTTGCTAAATCTATCTTTGTTTTCTTAAGGGAATTTCTTGCATATCTTAGTTATACAGAATTTATATAATGAAAGATTTAGCAGAATACTAAAGTTTTTTAAAATCATTTCCCTTTTATGCAAAGCGATTTTTATATGGACAAAGTAAATACCATATAATCTCAGCTTACTTTAACAGGGTAAATTCCATTTCAGAAGGTGTATCTATACTTCTGGTTGTATCAACTAGAATAAGTGGGAGGAAATTTGAAAATAAAAGCAAGAATGTAGAACCCAAAATAAGAATTTTTTTTTTTTTTTTTGCAGTTTTTTTGGCGGGGCTAGGTTTGAACCTGCCACCTCCGGTATATGGGGCCGGCGCCCCACTCCTTTGAGCCAGAAGTGCCACTCCCCAAATAGAAATTTTTTTCACCCTGGTGAAAGGAAGTCCCAGTGGTAGAAAGTGTCTTACGCTATTGACCAAAGATAATAAAGGGAGTCAGTTTACTATCCCGAGTGGTGTAAACTGATGGTCAGTTTGATGCGTCCACTTTGCCTCAATACAAAGATATCCCATTGAGGAATGATCCTAATTGCACTGTGAAGTTATTCATTCTACACAATTACACCTGCCATCAGTTGTGTCAAAGTCCTGGAGATTATTCTACATAATGCCAGTGGGACTCATTGAATCAATCAAAAAAGCTTAGAAGGAAATTTGGATGTTTCCCAGAGAAACAAGAAATTTTGGCTCCTGACAACACAGCCCGAGAGCTTCTAGCTGGCCCTACAGACTGAGACTTGCCAGCCACCGAAATTGCATAATGCCCTCCCTTGAAATGTTACAGAGACAGGTGGATAAGTGACAGAGACCGATAGACGGATAGATAGATACGTAGATCAATAAGGACAGATAGAAAGGCAGAAGTGATGAGATCTAGGTGATAGATGAGAAGACAGATGGATATAAGTAGGTCCACACACAGAGCAACAGGTGGATGAATGCGTATGTGAAACAGGAAACATAAATACAGATCAATTAATGGTAGATGGGCTCAGCGCCTGTGGCTCAAGTGGCTAAGGCACCACCAACACACATCTGAGCTGGCAGGTTCGAATCCAGCCTGGGCCCGCCAAACAACAATGACGGCTGCAACCAAAAAACAGCCTGGCGTTGTGGCAGGTGCCTGTAGTCCCAGCTACTTGGGAGGCGGAGGCAGGAGAATCGCTTGAGCCCAGGAGTTGGAGGTTGCTGTGAGCGTGATGCCACGGCACTCTACCCAGGGTGACAGCTTGAGACTCTGTCTCAAAAAATAAATAAATAAATAGTAGATGATGATTATAGGTACCAAGACAGAAAGAAGTGAAGGAGCCAAGGAAATGTTACCCGCACTCAGTGGTTCTCAACCTTCCTCATGTCACGGCCCTTTAATACAGTTCCTGTGGGTTGCGACCCACAGGCTGAGAACCGCTGCCCTAACTTATGACTCCATGGTATAAAGAATATTTTAAAGGCTTCATGTCAGGAAGCATTGGAAGGGGCCTTCCCTCTATTTATATAAAACCCAATTAACCTAATTGGGATCAAAGGGGCTGATGATGTCCTGTTCTGAATGCTCCCAGACCTGGCCTCAAATTTAAAACACAGTACCTGTCTCTCAGGTTGATTTCCAAGTCTGTTTCTCTCCATCTATACATCCCCCCCAGCCACCACTTGCTGCACCTGTAAGCCACATTTTCCCCCTCCCTTCTGTAGGGAGGAATTATTTATACTTCCTTCTAAAAGGCATCTATAAAGGTCTCTGACCATACCTGAGACATTGGGGGATCTTTCTTCTTGTTTCCCCCATTCTCCTGGTATTCGGAAATAAACCTTTCTTTTGTTAATCTACCATAATTGTGAGTTGAATTTTCAGTGAACTGACCAAGGGCAAAGGGCAGGTTTCACCGTGATCCCTACCGATGGAAAGACAGATTAATAAATAATTTAGACGTCAATAGACGACAGAAAGGTGAAGTTGACGGATGAGATAAATAGATAAATGAGATATAGCTAGACAGACTCATATACAAACATGAGTGGTAAATACGTAAATATATCCTTCTGGTTTCTCTAGCTGGAAGGCCAACGGGTACAACGATACTCAGAGAAATAATCTCTTTTGATTATCCCTGTGGAGAGCACTGCTGGTATAAATGGAAGTCTGTCCTCTGTCCTGCTGAAACTCCTTATGATGTCACACCTGGCAGATAACCAAGAGAAAGATGAAACTGTCACATCAGCAGAGCCCCCCCTCCCTGCCTGGGGCTGCGTTAAATCATTGTGTCTGCAAACATCACCTTCACCCTGAAGTTTAGAACATTCCCCTGTTGTCTGAAGCCATCCAGTTTGGGGCATTTTGTTACAGCAACGATGATAAACAATCATACAAATGACAAATAACACTTTGAACTTCTTACTGCTGTCACGTGAAATCAATAACTATTCTACCCCTTAGAAAGTTCTACCATCTCGGCTCGGCGCCTGTAACTCAGCGAGTAAGGGCACAGGCCACAGGCCATATACACGGAGGGTGAACAGGTTCAAGCCCGGCCCAGGCCAGCTAAACAATGACAACTGCAATCAAAAATAGTCAGGTGTTGTGGCGAGTGCCTGTAGTCCCAGCTACTTGGGACGCTGAGGCAAGAGAATCCCTTAAGCCCAAGAGTTGGAGGTTGTTGTGAGCTGTGACGCCAAAGCACTCTACAGAGGGCAACATATTGATACTCTGTCTCAAATAAAAAAAAAAAAGAAAGTTCTACCATCTCATATTAGCCCTGTACCAGTTACAGAGATCCCCATTAGTCTGTTTTTTCTTTTTTTTTTTTTTAGTTTTTTATTAAATCATAACTGTACACATTTATGGGGTATAACGTGATGATTTGATATGCAACCTGGAATGCTTAAATCAAACTGATTAACATAACCATCACCACCCTTACTTATTTTTTTGTGGTAAGATATTTATAATTTACTTTTATTATTATTTTGAAATGGCATGGATGTGGAGAGAAGGGAACACTGCTATACTGTGGGAGGATGGGGGGACTGCAAACTAATACAACCTTTATAGAATGAAGTATAGAGACTCTTAAGGAATTAAAAGTTGATCTTCTATTTGACCCTGCAATTCCATTAATCTATTTTCAAGAAAATTACGTAGCAGAAGAACGTGCCGTACAGCTTGCTTGTTGGTTACGCTGCCAGTTACAAAAAAAGAGAAGCTGTTAATTAACTGCTTTTTGCAAGTATTTTTTTGTACAGTTAATAAATCTTCCCCCCCCTCCCATCTTGTGTTTGGCATATGAGGGAACAGTGAGATGTATTCCAAATTTCGAAGTGTTGACCGCAGGATATAGGTATACTTCTATAAATGCACACACACTTACCTTCAGATCATATGCACTCAAATACTCCAAGCTGTTCTATTCACTTTATTTTTCAGTATTTTAGAAGCGTGCACCATTCATCCCAGTGCAGATAACCTCCACGTGGCCTTTCTATGGTTCATTCTAAATTAATAAGGGGGCTCGGATGCTTCCCATGGTTAATGACCTTCATCACCTCGAGATTGTTAGCTATGAACCATCAACTCCACCTGCACAGCTCCAAGGAGATCAATTTTCCTGCACCTAAAAATTGAAGGTCGGATCTATGTCCCTGGTGGATTCTCTGCAGCCAGTTCAAAACGGTAATTATAAAACAAGAACAATGTTTTCCTAATTGTTTCAAAATGCATGCACCCTACTTTCCTTTTAGATAAATGTTTCCTTTTAAAAATTAAGTTGGTGGGCGGTGCCTGTGGCTCAAGGAGTAGGGCGCCAGCCCCATAAACCAGAGGTGGTGGGTTCAAACCCGGCCCTGGCCAAAAACTGCAATAAAATAAAATAAAATAAAAATTAAGCTGGTTTTATTTTACGTATAACAAGCCTTGATTCCTTGCAAATATACAATGAATTGTACCAGACCAATAGAATATTCTATACAAGTTATCAGCAAGAACAATTAGAAATAAAAAAGAAAGAAAAACATTTTCCAAATAGGACTGTCATTAAAAATTTGCAATGCCTGCAGGAAAATACATGTTCTAGTTTACACACGTCCTACATACAAACATGTATACATCACAAGGCCAACTGATCATTTAGAAAAAGAAGTTTGAGCATCATAGGTTGAGAAATGCATTTTATTTAGAAAGTCCCAACCTGTATAAAGATAAGTGTGTGCGTGTTTGATGGAAAGATGGTTCTGTATCCAACTTTATAACGATTAATTTGCATCTTAGAATATTTTATTAATGGATGGTTAAACAAACACACAAACAAAAGAACATTGCACATGAACTCTACCCACTTAATGGGTTTGAAATTGCACAATACTGCACGTGGGTCACTGTGATACATTTGAGATACATGAAAATCCAGAAACAGGGGCGGCGCCTGTGGCTCAGTGAGTAGGGCGCTGGCCTCATATGCCGAGGGTGGTGGGTTCAAACCCAGCCCCGGCCGAACTGCAACAACAAAAAAAAAATAGCCGGGTGTTGTGGCGGGCACCTGTAGTCCCAGCTGCTCGGGAGGCTGAGGCAAGAGAATCACGTAAGCCCAAGAGTTAGAGGTTGCTGTGAGCCGTGTGATGCCACAGCACTCTACCAGAGGGCGGTACAGTGAGACTCTGTCTCTACAAAAAAAAAAAAAAAAAAAATCCAGAAACATAAAATCCACACAGACAGCAACAAACAAAGCCCTCCCAGCAACACCGAAAAAGCTGAGCAAGTTGAAACTCGTGCAGGTGAATCAGAAAGGATGCTGTTGGCTGTGTTTCTTGGAACTCAAGTAATGGTCCAGAACACGGTGTGTCTCAAAACTTTTGTAGAGACCCAGGTCTCCATAAGTGTAAGCATTAAGTGATAGAATCCAGTGGACCTGCCCAAATAGACCTTCCCGGCCCAGGCAGGGTCAGGCTCATGACTCATGTAGGAAACGTCAGGCTCACCTCCCTCCCAGGAAATAGGAATGCCGCCAAGTGCTGCCCTCCCTGACCCTTTATATCCACATCTGCTACAACCCACGGGTGGAATTTCCTTCTTGATTCCACCCCACCTGCATCCAGGTGGAAATAAAGACCACATAACTTCTACAGAACGGGGATTCTGTCTTCCTCTATTTCACGTCTTGGAATAATCTTTCATCCTTGCATCCAGAACCCTTCATTTATGCTGTACAACAAATTTCTAGAATGTATTCACCTTGCATTAGTGAAGCTTTCTACCCATTAAATCTATTCCTTACCCCCTGGGTCCCTAGGAACCACTGTCTTACTATCTCTGTGTATTTGACTAATCTGGGTGCCCAAGCCAGGGGACTCATGTACTTTTTACTCTTCTGTGACAAGTGTATTTCCATGATATTGTACCATGTTTTACCATTTCTTCCTTTTTTAAAAAGGCCAGCTAATATTTCTTTGTATGTACAAACTACATTTCCTTTATTATTCATCTGACAATGGGTTCTTGGGCATCTCAGCTGTTACGAATCAGACTTTACACCATACATAAAAACCAACTCAAGTTACATCACTGACTCAAAAGTCGTGAAACTATTGGAAATAGGTGGGCGTTGTGGTGGGCGCCTGTGGTCCCAGCTACTTGGGAGGCTGAGGTAAGAGAATCACTTCAGCCCAAGAGTTAGAAGTTGCTGTGAGCTGTGAAGCCATAGCACTCTACCCAGGGCGACATAGTGAGACTCTGTCTCAAAAAAAAAAAAAAAAAAAAAAATGGCACAGTGGTTACAGTGCCGGCCACATGCTCCAAAGCTGGAGAGTTCTAATTAGGCCTTGGCTAGCTAAACAATGACAATTGCAACAACAACAAAAAAAGCCAGGCATTGTGGTGGGCCCTGTAGTCCTAGCTACTTGGGGGAGACTGAGGCAAGAGAATTACTTAAGCCCAGGAGTTGGAGGTTGCTGTGAGCTGTGAAGCCAGGGCACTCTACCCAAGGGGACATAGTGAGAGTCTGTCTCCAGAAAAAAAAAAAAAAAAAGAGAAACAAAACCTGAAACTGTGACTGTCCTAGAAGAAAAAATAGACAAAAATATTCTTGAGGTTGCTCTTGGTAATAATTTCTTGGGTAGGACAGCAAAATCACAGGCAACAGAAATAACCATGTTGGATTTAGTATACAAGCATCCTGTGGGCTCGGGGTATATACCACGTGTCCAAAAGTCCCCATCCATAGACAAAATACGAAATTGTACTTTGATGTACTTTCATTTATAAAATATTCATTGCAACTGTTACAAAATGTTTTATAAACATTTTGCATTGACCCCCTCTTTCTACATAAACAGAAAGTCTCCCAAGATTCAGGATAATATGTTATCCAATGTCCTGTTAAAAATTATTTTTTCACAGTATTTACTGTTATTCCTCATATTGTTTGACATGAAAGGTTGAGAGAGGATAGCCGAGAAGGGTGAGGTCCAGGAGAACAGGTCTTCTCAAGGAGACCCCAAGGATACACCTGCAGGGTCCTCTCCATGGGGACTCAGCTCTTGGGAATTTGAAAACTTCACTTCCTGGAACCTGAGAATTTTCAAGTTCTGTGAAATCTGTAGGGGCTGGAATAGCGTCTCCTGCTTGATTCAAACTGGCCAATGAGAAGGGAACCTGTGGGGTGGAACTTTTTGACTGTTGATAAAAAGGGAAAGACCAAGGCAGTCGGGGAGCGCGGCCATTTGGAATTCTTCTATGCCGTACGAAAGCTCCCGGCCAGTGAATAAAGCCCTTCCTCTTATAAACGAGGTGTTTGGGCGCTCTTTCTCTTCATCGGGCCTCATCTTCCTACAACATCAGAAGGGAAAAGTTTCTCCTCCCGCCTCTGGAGGTGTGCTGAAAATGAACCAAAAATTAGTACGTTAGTAGAAGAAGAAGAAGAGAAAACATGTTTGCCGTGTGTAAATTCAGAAGGAATTGCAGGATTTCCTTCTACAATAGCCCAGCAAGGCCAAATGCTTATATAAGCATCTGCACAGGGGAAGGAGAGATTGGACCAAATGATTTGGCAGGAGGAAACAGCCAGGCTTGGAGAAAGTAACTCTGAGCCTTTGGGGGAGAAGGAGAAAATGTTGGGTGGGGGGTGAACAATGGTCCTCTTATTATTCAAAGTCTCCCGGGCCAACGCTTACCGTTGTCCACAAGGAAAGCCTTTCTTTCTCTTGTGAACTAAAATAAAATCTTAAGGCTCCCCACTCAGTAACCTACTGGACCTCCTTTTGGCCAAGAGGATTCCTAAAACTGAGTCACTAGCCAGAGAAAAGAGCCCAGACCTGCCTTATTGTCCCGCCTCCCTCCTTAGAGACGTCCTCTGTGACTCACTAACAGGCCTAAGGCTCTGCCAGACACACCTGCAGGTCCCCAATATACATAACAAAACATAGGAGCCTATCCGTACTTTGTAATTAACAGTCCCTTTATCTTCCAGCCAATTCTCAGCTGAGGAATCTTTCAACCCACCTACAACCTTGAAGCCCCTTGCTTCCAGATGCCACATCTTTTGAGAGTAAACCAATGTGTTTTCCATGTATTGATTTATGAACTCACTTGTAATTCCTGTCTCCCTAACACGTGTAAAACCAAACTTTAACCCCACTACCTTGAGTCCACTTTCTCAAGCCTGCCTGGGTGTGGCTCTAGGACATTGTCCTCAAATTCGGCTCAGAATAAACGTCATTAAATTATTTTACAGCGTATTTTTTTTTTTCCTGTAGACACTCTGATGGTTAATCTTGCCTTTTTATTTCATAAAATTTCTAAAGGTGGAGGAAAATCTTAATGTCTTTTGGAGACATTAAGAAATCCTAAAGACAGTGCTTCTTGGTTCTATAGGAAAGGAATAGAATCAGAGAGAGACAAACAGAGAAAAAAGTCAAGGAGAGGCTCGGCACCTGTAGGTACAGTGCCAGCTATATGCACCGAGGCTGCAGGTTCAAGCCCAGTCCAGACCAGCTAAACAAGGACACTGCAACCAAAATATAGCTAGGCCAATTATGGCGGGCGCCTGTAGTCCCAGCTAGTTGGGAGACTCAGGCAAGAGATTTGCTTAAGCCCAAGAGTTTGAGGTTGCTGTGAGCTGTGATGTCACAGCACTCTACTGAGGGTGACATAGTGAGTCTCTGTCTCAAAAAAAAAAAAAAAAATGGAGTCAAGGAGAGATGTGAGTTCTGAGGATATGTCCCAAGCCTTTGAATTTCCTTTAATTCTAAGCAATCAAAAAAAACAACAACAATGTGGAATACAGAAACCCAGGAGGGGTTTCTTCACCTGTGCTGTTCTTAGCATGGACTTTGCATATGCCTGGCAGACTCACAGAATTGCCTGGCAGTGAGCATTTTGACATTGCAGTATTTCAACATCTCTCTTCTAATACTAACATTTTTGTAGGAAGATGAGGCCCAACGGAGAGAAATAGCACCCAAACACCATGTGTGTAAGAGTGTGGGTGGTCACCGTTTATCAGGGCCTGGGACTGGCCAGGTCTCTGCAGGCCCCAAGCCTTTGAATTTTCTTTAATTCTAAGCAATTAACAGGTCCAACAGCTATACTTTGTGGTGTCATTTTCAGCACCCCAACAGACTTTTGTTTAAAGCAATGTGGAATACAGAAACCCAGCAGGGGGTTCTTCACCTGTGCTTTTCTTAACATGGACTTTGCATATGCCTGGCAGACTCACAGAATTGCCTGGCAGTGAGCATTTCGACATTTCAGTATTTAAACATCTCTCTTCTAATATAACATTCTTAGAAAGAATGAGGCCCAACAGAGAGAAATAACACCCAAATACCATGTTTATAAGAGTGTTGGGGTCCCTTCATGGGTGGTCACCATTTATCAGGGCTGGGGACTGGCCAGGTCTCCGCAGGCCCCCTGCTTAGGTTCCGCACAGACACTACTGTGTTCTTACCTTGCTCAGGAACAATTGCTCTTAGGTGCCTGAGAGCTATTTACTTTAGCAGAAGGGAGAGAGAGAAATAGTTTTTGAGGGAGACACAGTCTTAGAAGAATAAGTCTTAGCAGTCTTTAGCAGAGCTTGGTAAGCTTCAGAAGAGAGACACCGGGCTGGCATTCTGCAAGCAGAAGGGACAGAGGCCGAGTGAGTGGGTCTGTGGTAGAATAGCTCACTGCCAACTGCCTTCTCTTCCAGCCTAATGTAGAGCTGATCTTGTGACTCTTAACACCACAGGTGTAGAGACTGACAATTCACTAATGCTTTCGTCTGCTGAGCTCTCATGCTTGTTAAGAAGCTACATCCCGGGCGGTGCCTGTGGCTCAAAGGAGTGGGGTGCTGGCCCCATATGCCGGAGGTGGTGGGTTCAAACCCAGCCCCGGACAAAAACTGCAAAAAAAAAAGAAGAAGAAGCAGCTAATCCCTCCCCATGCCCCTTTCACCAAGGTGTTCCACATCGAGCTATACAGGTGTTACTTATAACTCTCACTCCTTGTAGCCATCAGCTATATGGGCTGCTACATAAAAGGAAGGGCTTTATCACTGGCCAGGAGCTTAGGGCATAGAAGAATTCCAAATGGCCACGCTCCCCAACTGGCTTGGTCTTTCCCTTTTTTTCGACGGTCAAAAAGTTCCAACCCATAGGTACCCTTCTCATTGGCCAGTTTGAATTAAGTGGGAGATGTTATTCCAGCCCCTATAAAACTACAGGATTTCACAGGAGTGGAAATTTCCAAGTTCCAGGAAGTTAAGTCTATAAATTCCCAAGAGCTGAGTCACCACAGAGAGGACCCTGCAGGTGTATCCTTGGTGCCTCCTTGAGAAGACTTGTTCTCCTGGACCTCACCCTTCCCGGGTATCCTCTCTCAACCTTACAGTGGGCATGAGGTGGTATGCTTAGCCTTAAAATAACTGGATTAATGTTCAAATAAAAGGTTGCAGACAGGACTTTTTTGATCCATAGACTTGTACCCACAATCAGGAAGAGATATACCATCTAACAAGAAAAGGGAAGATTGAGACACTTGTGAACAAAGAGAAAATCATGAATATTTAATCTGTAGATAGGTATTGTATCATGCAGTGTTTTCAAAGTTTTTAAATGACATTTGTGTTTCCCTAGGCATTCTAAACATAAAACTCAAGGGAATACGGACTGGGTGATTTTTAATGTATTCTTACTCTTAGGTCATTGCCCCAGGAAAGCCCCTTCCTGCTTTCAGCAGACCAAGACTACCTGTCTCACTTTTAAAGTTGCAGCTCCTTTCCAAGCACAGGGAGTTGCCCTCTGAACCACAGGGAGTTGCCCACTAAACATCTCCTTGTCGCAAAACTTACCTCATCTCCCTGTCCCAATTACCCGCGGAAAATGTCAAACTTATGGCCTGCCCCTAACGGCTTTTCCCGCCAGAGCAGTAACTCCTTATGGCTATTCTACCGTCCTGACACCATTCTGAGACTCCCCCTAACTGAACCTATATAAAGGTGAGCTTCTGGGGGGGTCTCTCCCCTGTCTCTCTTTTCCCTCCTCCTTGGCGCTGCTCTGCAGGATCCCTCGCCAATAAAGACCTTTCATACAAGCCTTGGTTGTCTGTGAAATCCCTGCCGGTTGAGTGCTGCCCTTTCACTTACAGACAACATCTCCAGTGACAAGAAAATGCCATCGTTCAGGCTGGACCAGACGGGCCACAGCGGGTCTGGCTGGTTAAGGTCCCATCTGACCTTCACCCCGTCTCCCATTCTTACTGTTTTGTATATTTAACTCCCACCCTACGATCTTGAGTAGTTTTGGTGGATTGATTTAGGAGATCAACTTTTGAACTGGCATGTTGTAATAAGTCCCTGAGTTATGCTGATTTTTATAAGAAATAGGGTTTGGTTGGGTCTTTGCTTTGAACTTTTATGTATAAAACTGTGATTTTGGAAATGATAGAATGGAACAGTCTTGGAGGAGTCACCATCACTGGTCTCCAGAATCCCAGCCTTCTGACAGATAAAGTTTTCTGGATCTGTCCCTATCGCTGCATGTTGGCTGACAAGTGACAGCTGGCCGGACCCTCTTTATCCAGTAACATTATAGCCATGGGTATAAATTACACTTTTCTTTTTATACTATCCTTATTTTTTTCTTAAAAATAGCATTTGCTATAGTACTTAGTAGGGACTTTACAAATTAATTCATATTTTTATTTTTTAATTAATTAATTAATTTATTTTTTGAGACAGTCTCAAGCTGTCACCCTGGGTAGAGTGCCATGGGGTCACAGCTCACAGCAACCTCCAACTCCTGGGCTTAAGTGATTCTCTTGTCTGAGCCTCCCAAGTAGCTGGGACTACAGGCGCCCACCGCAAAGCCCGGCTATTTTTTGGTTGTAGTTGTTGCTGTTTGGCAGGCCCGGGCTGGATTCGAACCTGCCAGCTCTGGTGTATGTGCCTGGCACCCTAGCTGCTGAGGTACAAGTGCTGAGCCATAATTCATATTTTTAAAAATATTTATTCCAAGTTATTCTTACTAAATGAAAATAGCCTCCCCCCATCCACATAGGGCTGTACAGTTATCACCTGTTCTTAAAATGCATCAATAGCTGATTCTCTTTCAAAGACATCACATTTTTTTCTTTATTCTAGCCCTAAACAAACCTTTCTTTTTGTTAATTGGGTGTTAACTTGGTATATCTTAAATGATACCCTTTGGCTCTGAAATATAACATTAGCATCTTTGATGCATTTGACCCTTATCATATAACATCTTCATTTTCTTGAATATTTTTCTTGTCACCCCATTAAATACAACACTCTTTATCAGTAAGCACTCTGGGTAACGTGCATTCTATTTATCTCCACATAGACAGTCCATATTTTCTGCTGCTGTGATAATGATTTGGAGGAAACATTCATTAGTTTTTGAAGCTTAAGCATCAAAATTAATATGCTTTGAAATATGCACAAGATAGATTCATCCCCATGTGGAAATCTACTAAAGATTTCTATTAAGGAAATGCCCCCATTTCTGTGCGTATTTGAACAATTAATATATGCCCATTTTTTTTTAATGCGCCAATCCAAATTAATAGCACTGCACCACAAAAATTTGCTATTTCTAAGTAATTGTGATAATCCCTTGGTCATCCATTTAAACAAAAGCTTGTAAAAATGACTCAAAAAATATTAGAAAATATTGGTAGAGTGGTTTTCTAATTAAAAATTCAATAAGCCATCCTCTCCCTTTGTAAACCTCGGCTAATCCGTCGTATTGATTTTTGCAAGGTGAAATCATACTTTGGGAGAAAGAATTCTGAGTTGCGTGGGGCTATTTTCATGGGCTCATTCATGTGAATGCACCCTTCACCAGATTTCAAGTATTTTGCCCAGAAAAGGAACAGAGAAACACCCTGATTTCCCCGGCCACGTTTAGTTCAATGGATTCCTAATCAAGATCCATTATTTGGCTCTCGATTTAAATGATTATACACTCTCCCTGACTGTTCCTATTGAAGCATAATCATTCCTGATTTGTATGTAAGGAGGGATAGATTGTTAGCTCCGAATTGTCCATGGCCTAAATTTTAACTTGGCAGAATGAAAGAACAGGATGTGGAGAAGTAGCCCCCAACTCCCAATTTTGATGAAACTTAGCTCTTTCCAGGCTCCACCATCTCCAAATGCATGTGGACACACCCCCATGAGTGAATTTGCAGAGCTTCAAAGAACATTGGCAGACTGCAGTCATAATACGGAGTCACACCTTCCTCCTCATTATTTTTATTACCTTTTAAACACTACCCCTTGGAGCTAATAGTCAAGAAACATTGAATGACTACTGTATTTTTTGTTTGTGTCTTGAGTATAGCTCCAGGTTTTGGAAGGTGAGAAGAGTGTCCAGTCTTTCCAGGATAACTGCTTGGAACAGGTCCACACTGCTAGCTCTTGGGTCCTTCACATGTAAATTTTTCTGTGAAACAAAGCAAAGGGAAGAATATGTTAACCAATAACTCTTTTCTTTTTCTTTCTTTCTTTCTTTCTTTCTTTCTTTCTTTCTTTCTTTCTTTCTTTCTTTCTTTCTTTCTTTCTTTCTTTCTTTCTTTCTTTCTTTCTTTCTTTCTTTCTTTCTTTCTTTCTTTCTTTCTTTCTTTCTTTCTTTCTTTCGACAGAGTCTCACTCTGTCACCCTGGGTAGAGTGCTGTGGCATCATCATACCTGAAAGCAAACTCAAACTCTTGAGCTCAAGTGATCCTCTTAAGTAGCTGAGACTACAGGCACCTGCCACAACACCCAGCTAGTTTTTCTATTTTTGGTAGAGATGGGGGTCTCATTCTTGCTCAGGCTGGTTTACAACTCATGAGCTTAGGCAATCCACCTGCCTTGGCCTCCCAGAGTGCTGGGATTACAACACTGCCTACCTCACACAGCCCAAAGTAAACTTTTAAGCAAACTGGTGACTTGCAGGGCTGACATAGCCTCAGTCTGACATGGCTTTAAGTCCTGTTTGCAATTAGTCTAAACTTTAGAAAGCAGGTGGTATAATGACACCTTCCCTTCATGGCAAGGAAATCAGTGTTAAAGATTTTCTGGAGTCCCCTTGGCCAAAAGGGCATCCATTCACGTAATTGGGGAAAAGGGGGGTTAGGATATTATTTTTAGTTTATAGCACAGCAGAAGACAGCCTGAGCCCAGGGTTCCAGCTGCAACTGACCCTTTAAGCCAGCTACCTTTGGAACTTTTGATTTTGTTTTCTTATGTCCCCAATTCCAGGTAAGCTACATTAAATTCTGCAGGCTGGTCTCAGGGCTGGTGATATTGATCAGGATAATCTGCACAGGTCAGTGCTTGGAAATAAACTCACTGCCTCCCACACAGAATTTTCTGCAAACTGCTCCTTTAATAAGATTACATCACATAAAATGATCAGAGTCAGCTTCCCGGGTATTATAGAGTGAAATCCAATTCCACCCACATCTCTGGAGCAGCGCGGAAGGCAGCTCATTCAGTAGTCAGTATATAAACAAACTCAAAAGCAAGCTAATCGATTAATCCATGGAAATGCCAGCACATGAGAAATTAATAGCATGACAACAATCGTCTTCAAATTTATGATCTTGCTGAAAGCCTGTAGTCAGATCTTGGACCCTATTCCTGCCGAGGAAAGATGACGACTATTACGAACTTCAAGAAAAAGAAAATAAAATGATTCTTAGGCTCTGTACAGCGCCCTGCTTGGGAAAATAGAAAGTGACAACTATTACTATTTCTTACTTTCCTGGTTTGAGTTCCTGGAGATTCCATGTGTTATAAAATATATATCGCAGGTTTGGAAGTTACGGCCAAAACCGTTAGTTCCAACACTCCTGCTATTTGTCCCATTACCTGTGCAGAAAAAGTCAAACTCTCTGTACCTTACTAATCTCATCTGAAGGAAAGGGGATAATCACACCAATTCACCAGATTCGGCGGACGTCAACTTTTTACTGTATTTGAAACAATTTATAAGACTTAAGAATGCATAGTATTATTTCCATTGTGACTATTGAGTTCTTTGTGACATCCCATAGTAATAAAATCTGTATGAATTAGGTGTTTGCCATCACTCTAGAGATATATAAGGTAAGCAACTTTTATTTTTTTATTTTGTATTTGCTTCTATTCCTTTTTTAGGTAATCCAAGACATAAATGTGCGTTTAAAACCCGGTGTAGGGACTCAGTAAAATTATGTTTGTAAACAGTCTCTGGGCACCATTAGTAACATGAAATACATGGTCAGATTTCCTCTGCCTTTGCTTATAAAGAATGCTGAATAATGGGATTAACAAAGTAATTTATTCCAATGATAAACTAAAGAAAATATAATGCTATTTTATACATATATATATTTTATGCTATTATATATATATTTATATATAATATATATATATGCACACATATATAATAGCATATATGTATGGAGGGGGGAGTGACCTCTTAAGACAGAGAAAAAAGGGCCAGATGGAGTAGCTCATGCCTATTATCCCAGCACTCTGGGAGGCCGTGGCAGGTGAATCCCTTGAGCTCAGGAATTCTAGACCAGCTTGAACAAGAGCCTGACCAGGTGATATACATCTTCTGTGCATTGATTTATGATGTTACTTGCCATTCCTGTGTCTTTTAAATGTCTGTTCTAAAAACAGAAATAAAAAATAGCCAGGTGTAGTGGCAGGTGCCTGTGGTTCCATCTACTGCTGAGGCTGAGGCAGGAAAGTAGCTTGAACCCAGGAGTCTGGGGTTTCTGTGAGCTGTGATGACACCACAGGATTGAACCCCAAGGTGACAAAGTAAGACTTTGTCAATGAAAAGACAGAGGAAAAAAATGGGTGACGAGGCCTGAAAAAAGGGCACAAGGAAGGGTACAACTCATGTTGAAAAAGTAAAGAGTAAAGATGTGTTAGAAAATTTTTGCTGCTCTTCACAGAATACACGAACAAATAATTGTTTTATTGGCAACCTATTTTGTGGGTGCTAAGTAGGGATTGCAATATGGCTGTGTGTCTGTTAGCATAGCTTTGGGGTGAAGAAGGCAGAAAGAGTTGGGTATTATTTGTGAAATAATAGAAGAAATTAATTTTAATCAGCTGTACTGTGTCCTAAGAATTCAGCTTCCCTTATCTCGCATAATCTTCATGGTGACCCTAGAAACCGTGAATTATCCCCATTTGACACAAGAGGATTTCCAGGCTTTAAGGGATTAAGCCGTTTATTCAAAGTCACAAAGCTAGTTAAGAGCTGAGCATAGTTTCAAAGGCAGCTCTGCTGTCTCCAAAGCTAACCCAGTTGATGAGTAAGAATCAAGGTTATCGGGCGGCGCCTGTGGCTCAGTCGGTAGGGCGCCGGCCCCATATACCGAGGGTGGCGGGTTCAAACCCGGCCCCGGCCAAACTGCAACCAAAAAATAGCCGGGCGTTGTGGCGGGCGCCTGTAGTCCCAGCTGCTCGGGAGGCTGAGGCAAGAGAATCGCTTAAGCCCAGGAGTTGGAGGTTGCTGTGAGCTGTGTGAGGCCACGGCACTCTACCGAGGGCCATAAAGTGAGACTCTGTCTCTACAAAAAAAAAAAAAAAAAAGAATCAAGGTTATCTGTCTCCACCCTGTTACATTCTGTGAAGTAAACGTCATTCTTTACTGAAGAGAAGAGACAGACGTTAAAATCACAAATCATAACATGTCTTCTACTGTGGACGCCCAGCCAGGATCACCTGATGCTTGCACAAGAGGACACAAGTACCCAGGGACAGCAGGGTTCACGGCGGCCCAGAAAGGTTCATTCTGCACAGTACTAGGTGTGGGGCATGGGAGGAATTTCTCAAATTTGCCTCTCTGAGAGTTGGGCCAGCAGGGTTTTTAAGGATAGGGAATTAAGTAATTAGCTTTGCTAATTGGCTAAGTTTGTGGCAGAATATTATGAGTCTGGAACTCTTGTTTCACGTCCTGGGGCGTGATTCCAGTTAAGTTGGTTTCTTGGTCTGGGTGCCTGGTGTGGGCAGGTCAACCAAACCAGGCAAGGCAGGGCCAGGAAGAGATGCTAGAAACTGCCTTTAGGGTTCCAAAAAGTGGTGCTATCTCTGGAGAAAACTTCAGAATCTTTACAACTACTAGCTGGAAGTAAATAAGAACCAGTGACCAACTAGTATCAAGACAATGAAGGGACGGTGTCTGATTATCATTATTTCAGCTAAGCCAACTCCTTCACAGAGGTTGGGGGGGCTTATTTTTGTAACCATCCTAAACACCTCCATCAGTCTGTAAAGGCGGGTTCATTACTACGTAACGTCCAGCTAACATGACTGTTTGAAAGGACAGTGTGAACAGGCTTACCTTTATTTTTTATAGTCTCTAAACTCTGCTTTATTAACCCTGTCGGTGAGCACCCATTTCTAATTTATTAATCCCGAGTGTAACTTTTCATCACCAACAGTAACACACACACATTGTTCGGCCAAAGTAGATGAGAAATGTAAAGTTTCAAGCCAGAGTTATGGTTTTCAACTAAACACACTTCTCTATTTACAACAGAGGATCTGTTTTAGGTTGAATATATGTAGTATAAGGAAGAAATGTATTTAATACACCGAATCTACCCTAGATAGCTAGGCTTAGCTTATCCTCAACATACTCAGAGCACATACATATTTCATTACACATTACACTTGGGTGAAATCCTCTCACACAAAGCTTACTGTATCATAAAGTGTTGAATATCTCATGTAATTTATTGAAGACAGAACACTGAAAAGTACATTATTGGCTGTTTACCCTCATGGCCGCACAGATGCCCAGGGTCCAAGGAACATCATTACTGTTTTTCATCACGAGAGAATCACATGTATCATTAGCCCAGCGGGGGAGATAATTCAAAGTTTAAAGTAAGATTTCCACTGAATGCATACTACTTTTGCACCATCCTATCAGTCAAGAAAATCCCAAGTCAAACCATTATTAGGTGGAGAATAGTCTGTATTCTAAAGGGATTAGCAAGCAAAACACAAATTAACTATTTTTATTCTGAAAGTCAAGGCTCATTGAACCTAGTGAATTCCATTTGTGATAAGTCTAACATGTACTCTAATTTTCAATTTTGCAGAACAGTAAAATTATTTAAAAAAATGGAAGATAAGATAAGGAAACACAAGGAATGCACTCTTATACATCTAATTCAGTGCATGAAAACCTGTGATATAATTATGAGTACGGTTAGATTTATCTTTATCATTTTACAATTTCTTCTTACTTTGAGTTCTCACTCTTTTTTATTTATTTATTTATTTATTTGGATTATTGCAATGTTTTGGCATTCCATTTTAATTTATATTTAAGATTTTTAAACATCTCTTTGAATAATTTCCTGAATCTTTGTTTCAGGTATCTCACTCTCTCTGCAAAGTTTCACAGACTACTTACCCTTTTGTACTTTATTTAAATGTAGAGATATTAAAATCTTGTGTTTTACCCTCCTCCATTTATGCTGAGGCTGTGACATGTTTTACACCTGCTTACATTAAAAATATATTCAGACAGGGCAGCGCCTGTGACTCAAAGGAGTAGGGCGCTGGCCCCATATACCGGAGGTGGTGGGTTCAAAACTGGGTCCAGCCAAGGGAAAAAAAAAAAAAATATATATATATATATATATATATCTATACACACACATTCAGACAAGATTATTTTTACCTTCGGCAGTCTTATTTATTTGGAAGGAACATAAAACGCCAGCAGAAGGGACAATGCTGTATTTATATGTATGTGTATTAACCCTGAAATTTACTATAATTTTTCTCTTTTCCTTTCTTCATTCCAATCAACCAAGTTTTCTTGTCTCATCTTGGAAGAAGTTGCTTTAGTATTTCTTATTCAAAAACGTAGGTCCATGGGTAATTATTTATCTTCATTTTTTTTTCAGCTAAAAACATCTTGTCTTTTCCTTGTTAGAGTCTCTGGTTTGGCATTCCTTTTACCTCAAAGCTTTAAAGAATTCCTTCCATCGCTCTCCGGTTTTCATAGTTTTGATGAAAACTCTTCCGTCGCTCCAATCTTTGGTCTTTCAATGCAATACACTGTTTTGCGTTTCTCTGGCTGCTTCTGTGATTTTATTTCTTTGCTCTTTAGCAGTGTCATTCAAATGTATGCCATGTTGATTTTCTAAGAGTGTATTCTGTTCAGAGTTTACTGAGTGGTTAGATCTGTATTATTCTTATTTTGCTGAATTTGGAAATGTTATACCTATTGTTTGTTTGGTCGATTAGTTAGTTAAGTTGTCCTGTACCCGTCTCTGTCTCCTCTGCTGGAATTCTGAGGATAAGAGCATTGACCCAACTGATACTGTTTCTAGAACACATTCATCTTGTTCTCTCAATTCTCTTTTCTTCCTTTTGTTCATATTAATTAATCTCTATTTGATTAATCTGCAGCCTCATTGTCTCTTTCTGTTCTCAATTCTGGTCTATTCTTAAGAGGTTCTAGTGATTTTTATCTCTCTTATTATTCAATAAAAATCAGTGATTTTTTATTTCTCTTATTCTATCGCTTCTCGGTCTTTTGACTAAGATCAAGTGTATTTCTCTTATTCTAGTGTTTAACTCTGAGTTTTCTTTTGGTTTGGTTCTGTTGTTTCTATTTCTTAATCAGGATGTTGCCCTTTATTTCAAGTCCAGAAGTGTTAAAATATCTACCTGGTAACCTCTGCTTAGGGGTCATCCTGGAGTTGGTGTGCATTAGTCTTTTTATTTCTGCAGAGTCGTTGAGATTATACTGTTATTTGGACATGCAGATTGCTCCCTGGACATTTTGAATATTATGCTATAAACCATATAAAGCACTGGATTTTGCTAAAATCTTCTGATTTTTTTTTTGAAGTTTTAGGAGGTACTTTATAGGGTTAATTGCAGACCACAGATTCTACTCTTTTTGTTTTTAGACAGAGTCTCACTTTGTCACCCTGGGTAAAGTGCCATTGGGTCATCTTAGCACACAGTAACCTCAAACTCTTGGGCTCAAGCAACCCTTTTGCCTCGGCCTCCCAAGTAGCTGAGGATAACAGGTGCCTTCCATAATACCTAGCTAGTTTTTTTTCTATTTTTAGTAGAGAGGATTTCTCACTCTTACTCAGGTCTCTGATCTCCTGACCTCAAGCAAAATACTTCTGCCTTGACATCCCAGAGTGCTGGGAGTCACCACACCTAGGCAATTCTACCCTTATAACCTGCCTTTAAAACCTGCACTATGGGTCCAATTTAAGTTTACTTTGCAAATTTTTTGCTGTCCATTTTTTTGTTATCTGTTCTGCATATGTATCTTCTGAGCACTGACAGGTTCCTGGACAGCATCTATATCCACCAGAATCATCACAACCTGTGATGGACTGATTTCAATCAGAAGCAGAGGTCTGGTGCAGCCCAGGGCATCCTGTACAATTTTAAAGAGTTCCTTTGTCCTGTTTGTTTCTCTTCTTGGCTTTGCTGACAATTTTCAGCTCCCATGACTTTTACTTTCCTGGCGCTCTGTTTGGAGAACTAGGCTCTCAGCTCCCCCTGTGGGGTTGTATAGTTTCCATGACGCCATCTTTCTTAGAAGGCTGGGCAAGAGAAATGCATGTGGTGTGCACCTGCTACCTTACCTGATTGTTTCTGCCCCAGGATGCTCCCTGTGGCTTGTTGCAAGGAGGTTCAGTAGAGAGAAACAAGCTGTGCCCTGCACAGTACCAACTTTCTCTTACCCTGACCCAGTTGAGAAGTTTCTCTTGGTACTTTCTGGGTCCATGTGTGAAGCTAGGTTTATGGGCCAAGTTTGCCAGATGCCTCACTCAGCAAATAGGAAGGGGGTGCGGGTATAGGGAAATCACTGAACTTGGGTCATCTTTAGAGTTGCCTCTCTCCTTTGGCTGCTCATTTTTACTTCTCGAAAGCCTCACGGAGTTGTATATATATTCAGTCTGAGTCGTGTTCAGAGGCAGAGTTACAGGGAAACATATTCCTAACACCTTTCCCACTCCAGCCTTACCAATTCATTCCTTTCTCCAGCCACTTTTTCCTGTCTTGAAGGGTTTGGAAAGGATGTATCCATCAAATATTTATCTCCTAAAGTTGAAAATGGGTCGGAGCCCTCAGGTTAACCTGGAGTTTAATTTCCAGGAGGCCCTCCAAACTCCAGCGGTGACCCACCGCTGAACTGCAGATGTAAATTCTGCAAAGCACGATCAAATCTGTCTCACCTTTGTACTGTTGAGCATTTAAGGCTGGGTGTAAAATCATCGCTCATGAATAAACAATTCCCTGCTGAAGCCAAAGGCCATTTTTCTTTTTCCCCTTTTTTTTTTTTTTTTTTTTTTTACGGTCGCAAAGAAATCTCTTTCTTGGGCTTCTTTGTTTAACACATATTTTTGTTTTATATATATTTGGCCTTATATCTCCAGATCTTCATTTTTTTTTTTTTTTTGTAGTTTTTTTTTGGCCGGGGCTGGGTTTGAACCCACCACCTCGGGCATATGGGACCGGTGTCCTACTCCTTGAGCCACAGGCGCTGCCCTATATCTCCAGATCTTATATCTCCAGATGCTATCAAGGCTAAAATAAAATGTTGTAGATTAGGTGATAAGGCTTACATGATGCAAGCTTTGTTTAGAGTTTCCTTTTGCCTTTTAATATACATACATAAGGAGATTCTGGAAATCAATATGGATTAAAAGTGCCCCCGCTTTGGCAGCAAGAAGGGAGGCTGAGCTTGATCACTGTATTTGGAAAGGAATCAGGCGTTCCAGCCTAAAAGCAGGTCAGGCACAAATAGCATTAAATGACCATGCTCTGTGTGAGGCAGCCCTAATTGTTTAAACTGAGCAAACTCAGGAGCTGCTTTCACCACCACCTTGGAAATGAGAACAAAGATGTCCCATTTCACAAGCCTGCCTCTGAGCACCTCTTATACGCATTTATATTGAAATGTCTTAATCTGCCTCTTTTTCTTTTCACGCATACCACCTCTCATCTCCAAAAACAAACACCGCCCCACACCCTCCCCCCAAATTACTTTTTGGAAGATTTCTTGACAGCTATTCTGCAAAAGACCCAACTCAGGCTGGGTAGGATGACTGACAAGCCCCCCTGGGCCTTCAGGAGGGGAGACATCTGTGCCACTCATCCTAAAATGTTGGCTGACTTTTCATAACGACATTTGCAGGCAACAGTAGGGATTAGCAGCCCTGCCAGACAAACACCTGCAGACCACAACAGTCTAGCCTTCATGTAATTTAATAAGACGTCTTTTGTTATAAAACCAGCGTTCTGTTTTGCTTGCCAGGCCTCTGCCCAGTGGAAAATAGATCTCTGGAAAGTGGTTCTTCTCTCTTCCCATCTGGAATTATTCCAGCCATTGTTAATATTTAAGAGTCTACTAGTCATATCGGTGTTTCCTGCACAGACTTGTGCTGGATTTGGCATTGCCAAATTATCCCTCCAAGTGAGCTCTGTAAATTACTTGCTCAGTTTCTCTTAGGAGAGATTGGCCAAGGATATTACCTGAGCTCCTGGACTCCCTCCATCCTGACTTGGGTTGTGAGCGGTAACTAAGAAGCAGTCAGGAACAGCAGGATCAAAGTGTTAGTCTCACCCAAAGTTGGAAAGTCCTGGAACTCCAAATGATGGCGGATGTTCACCAGGGCCTGGCCTCTTAATACTTCTTTAATTTGGTCAGTAGACAGACCAGCAACAACAGTTCAAATGCTCCAAGCATCCCTGAAATTGGGCCAGGCTGCAGGAAAGAAGGCCGCCTTCAGAAAACCGGCTGGACTCCCTCCGTTACCCAACCCAAACATTTAACTTTGCATCACTACCACCTGCATCCTTGGTGAGTAGGTTGCAGGCGTCCATAAATCATTTTTGCACAGCTATGTTCTTTTTTCTGAGCTGAAACCTTAACATGACCTAAAGCAACCTATTTCTGCAACATTTGAATCAGCCTACTTCATAAATGCTTTGGACTTTACAGCCCATTAACTGTAGGTGAGATTTTCAAGACATGCACACAGTGCAACTAAGAAATTGGATGCTTAGCATTAAATATAATTTTAAAAAACTGTGGACTATTCACACATTGCAATTGTAATAAAACATTATTCTGGAATTGTTTTTTCTTAGAGTTTTCACAGAGAGTCATTTTATTTAGCTAATTGTAACTGCTATTAAAGTTCAAAGTGGGGGAGGAGAGTTAGATGAGAAAGGCAAGAAATTTTTAATATCTGTTATGCATTGGGGGTAAACTAAAGGTTTTAAGTTATCGTGCTTATAAATCCTAAAATGGCATCTGAAGCAAAACGCAGTACCTGGATTCTTTATTTTATGAATGACGTTCACATACTTAAGCCACCACATCATTTTTCTTTTTTTTTTTTTTTGTAGAGACAGAGTGTCACTTTATGCCCTTCGGGTAGAGTGCCATGGCATCACACAGCTCACAGCAACTTCCAACTCCTGGGCTTAAGCGATTCTCTTGCCTCAGCCTCCCGAGTAGCTGGGACGACAGGAGCCCGCCACCATGCCCAGCTATTTTTTGGTTGCAGTTCAGCCGGGGCCGGGTTTGAACCCGCCACCCTCGGTATGTGGGGCCAGCGCCTTACCGACTGAGCCACAGGCGCCGCCCCATTTTTCTTTTTGGTTGCTGGATGGTCGAGCTGAAATTTAAACCCAAGCCTTCCTGATTCTGTGTCTAATTTGTTCATTATTCTTCTAGACTAGTTTCTGAATCAAAGATCCAGAAAGTGAGAGCTATCGAAGGTTCCTCTTACCTAATCAAATAAAACCACATGGAAATGGAAAAGAAAATTAGAAAACACCCAGGTCAAAATGACTCTGGGATTGTCCTATTCCCAGGGAGGTTCACTTTCTACTTGATATGTTAACAAGAGTACGTTTTTCTTTAATGAGATGGAGTTTCTTTATTAAAAGCCTTTTTACAACATTGTATTTCTGTGACTTTGACATTACACTATAATCAATTCCATTAATATATATCTTCAAAGACTTTACCTAACAAATGCAAACAGTGTAACCTAATTCTATGTACCCTCAATTAACCTGAAACAATAAATTAAAACAAAACAAAACAAACAAATAAAAAAACAGAGTACGTTTTTAGGTCATGTTCAGAACCATTACAAAACGCACTTGCATCTCAATAACATTTCATGATGAAGCCCAACTTGTACATGGGTCATTATGAAAGTTTTGAGATAGAAAAATCAAGAAACGTAAAATCTGAGTAGACAGAAACAGATGCAGCTTCCTCCCAACAACTCCAATAAGCTGAGAAAGGGGATAGGGAGCAGAGGAGAGGGAGGAGGATGAGTGGAGGGAGGGTAATTGTTGGGATTACACCTACAGTGTGTCTTACAAGGGTACATGTGAAATTTAATAAATGTAGACTATAAATGTCTTAACACAATAACTAAGAAAATGCCGTGAAGGCTATGTTAACCAGTGTGATGAAAATGTGTCAAATTGTATATAAAACCAGCACATTGTACCCCACGATTGCATTAATGTACACAGCTATGATTTAATAAAAAAAAAAAAAAGAGAAAGAGAGAGAGAAAATAAACTTGGCATAGGTAACTCAGAAAGGACGCTGTCAACTGCGTTTCTTGGAAGTGAAATAATGGACCACAGGCAGTTAGTCTAAAAACTTTCATAGTGACCCACATATGAGCACATTACAGTCAACATTTTGGAGGAACAAGCAAGACACATATTAATAAAATATACACAATTGAATCTCATGTGAAACCCTTCAGCCTGATATGTCCAGAAATAAGAATAGAATACACACTACTTTCTTTTTATTTTTGGAGACAGGGTCTCACTTTGTCACCCTCAGTGAAGTCCTGTGGCATCATAGCTCACAGCAAACTCATACTCTTGAGGTCAAATGATCCTCTTGCCTCAGCCTCCCAAGTAGTTGGGACTACAAGCGTCTGCCACAACACCCGGCTATTTTTACAAATGAGGTCTGGCTCCGGCTAAGGCTGGTCTCCAAGTCATGAACTCAAGAAATTCACCTGCCTCGGCCTCCCAAAGTGCTGGGATTATAGGTGTGAGCCACTGCACCTGGTGTAATACCCATTACTGATTGGCTGGCCTCTGTCTTTTTTTTTTTTTCTTAATTCCATGTAGAACATCAAGTTGTTGAGTGGTTTCTTTCTTTCTAGTTCTGAGATCTGGAAGAAATGTGCTAAGTCCAGGAGGGGCAGCTAGATTAAATAAAAGGACTTATTTTTTATGACTGAGAAAGACAATCTTCAACCACCACTCCTGAATAGATGTACTTAGGCTGTATGTGAGTATCATTAAAATGTTGATCAAAAATTACTTTATTTACTTCTCACGCCTGTAATCCCAGTATTGTAGGAGGCCGAGGTGGGTGGATCGCTGGAGCTCAGGAGTATAAGACCAGCCTGAGCAAGAGTGAGACCCCATCTCTACTAAAAAGAGGAAACGCTGGCCACTGTGGCAGGTGCCTGTAGTCCCAGTTAATCTGGAGACTGAGGCAAGAGGATCTCAGTCAATTTGGAGACTGGAGCAACAGAGGAAGACTCTGTCTCTACATAAATAAATAGATAGGTAAATGTGATTTTTGCCAGATTATGGTGATAGAATATTTGCAAAGTTTTTCACAAACAGCCTGTACTCGATAGCTGCTAATTTAATGGAAATCTGATTTTTGACTTGCACATTATAAAGCCCTAAAATATATTACAGGGAATTCAATTTGTCATCTTAAATTATTTCTAGCTGATATTTTTTTCCCCTTAAATCTTTCGTTTCTTTAGATTAATCATAAGATTTGGGTTGGAATTTAATTATGCTTCCTGAAATGTTAATCATTAATAGTGTTAAGGAAACCTCAGGATACTTTTTCCCCTTAATAAACTTTGACAACTCTGTGGTGCATAATGACATTAGAAAAAAATAACTGCCTGCCACATTAATAACTCCACCAACCACCGAGCCATCTGGACTCTACTTCAGAAACCTTCTCCCACAAAAATTATTTTAATGGCCTAAACCTGGAAAATGTCACAAAATTTTCCCTTCTAGGGATGAACATATGTCATAATTTTTTCCCTCCTGTGTCCCTCAACTGTAATAATTCTAAAGTTTCAGAATCTGAAATACCATGGTGCCTCCAATGAGGAAAAAGTATATATATTTTCTGATGTTGAGCATGTTTTTCTCTCCTTTTTATCATCACCCTTTCTAGTACTTGATCAGAGTCAGACCACTTGACTTATAATACATCACGAAGATTCAAATGTTTTATTACATTTATCAGATTAATGCCAGAGAACTTCAGAGTCAAGTTTGGTTTTCATTTTCTGGTATGCAGACCTGTCATTAGTGAATCTCAATCCTGTCGGCTCATGAGAATCCTTTGATAAGATTCAAAAATACATATATATTTTAATGCCTTAGGTCTACTCTGAGAGATTCTGAGTTAATTGGTCTGGGCTGGGGCTTTGGGGAAAGGCACTTGAGATGAACTAGCATTTTAGTTAATGCTACTATATGCAATGTTTCTGAAAAAGCTCACTTTCTCCTTGACCTTCTGAATCAGCAAAAAGTACTTACTCGTTTTCCGCTTAACCGTATCTAGTTGGGGCAGGTGGAAAGACAAAAAATGTGGCATTTTAAATCACACTTACTCAATCCCATCGGCCAGTGGGCAAGAGATATAAAGAGAACTCTCTCTGAAGAAGACAGATGAATGGCTAACAAACATTTGAAAAAAAGCTCATCGTCCCTGATCATCAGAGAAATGCAAATCAAAGCCAGCCTGAGATACCACCTAACCCCAGTGAGAATGGCCCACATCCCAAAGTGTCAAAGCTGCAGATGCTGGCGTGGGTGTGGAGAGAAGGCAACACTTTTACTCTGCTGGTGGGACTGCAAACTAATGAAACCTTTTTGGAAGGAAGTATGGAGAAACCTCAAAGAACTCAAGCTAGACCTCCCATTTGATCCTGCAATCCCATTACTGGGCATCTACTCAGAAGAAAAAAGTATCCTTTTATCACAAGAACACTTGTACTAGACTATTGCAGCTCCATTTACAATCGCCAAAATGTGGAAACAGCCTAAATGCCCACCAACCCAGGAATGGATTAACAAGCTGTGGTATATGTACACCATGGAATACTATTCAGCCATTAAAAAGGATAAAGACTTTCCATCTTTCGTATTAACCTGGATGGACGTGGAACACATTCTTTTTAGTAAAGCATCACAAGAATGGAGAAGCAAGAATCCCATGTACTCAATTCTAATATGAAGGCAGTAGGTGATTTAATACATGCCCACATAAGGGAAAAACTTAATTCAAGGTAGAGGGAAGGAGAATGAGGGAACTGGAGAGGAGAAGAGGGAGGGGCATGGGGGTCATGGCGTATGGCACAGGTCCTGGGCATGGGACATAATTATAAGAGGGGCTTTCCCTAACAAATACAATCAGTATAACCTAATTCTTTGTACCCTCAATGAACCTGAAACAAAGAAAAAAAATTACACTTACTTTAACTGAAATATACCTGCAACACCTTTCCCTCTAAGACAAACGTTACCCTGAACCTCCATATCTCTTGTAGAAATATGGTATTTTGCATATGTTACCACTTTCACAGTTAACAAGGACTCCCTGGCACTAGTGAAGTTATTTTTATTCTACATATGAGAAAGATGTTTTAAGGCTTTAAGTAAGTTCGCAAATGTTGCAGAAGAAATTACTGTGTTAAAGTTCTCTAAGGAAAGAGAATTGATAAGATACAGCTATATAGCTGTACATATACATAGAAATAAAGGGTAACGTTGTCTATGTATCTATCTACCATCTATCCATCTATAATGACAATTAATTACATGATGGGGGTGGTGGGAAGGGGAGACCAGAGAGAAAAAGGAGGGAGGGGTGGGGAAAGGAAGAGCAGAGCGAGGGAAGGAGGGAGGTGGGGGTCTCCGTGTGTGCCACACCTTTTGGGGGCAAGACATGATTGTAAGAGGGACTTTACCTAACAAATGCAATCAGTGTAACCTGGTTTCTTGTACCCTCAATGAATCCCCAACAACAAATTAAAAAAAGAAAAAAAGACTTAAATCTAAGGCATAAAAGCGTGAAAGTTCTAGGGGGAAATGTAGGAAAAAGTCTTCGAGATATCAGCCTGGGAAAAGAATTTATGACTAAGACCCCAGAGGTCATCCTGGCAACAGCAAATATGAATAAATGGAATTTGACTAAACTGAAAAGGTTCTGCACAACTAGAGAAACAACTGAGTAAATAGATAATGTGAAAAATGGTGACTATCCCGAATTTACAAAATCTCAACCAAATCAGCAAGGAAAAAACAAACCCTATTACCAAGTACACAAAGGACATAAACAGAAGTTTCTCAAACAAAAAAAGACAAGTGATCAATAAATATATAAAAAATGCTCAACATGAAATTGCCAGGCATTGTGGCAGGTGCCTATACTCCCATCTACTTGGGAGGCTGAGGCAAGAGAATCGCTTAAGCTCAAGAGTTACAGGTTGCTGTGAGCTGTGACCCCATGGCACTCTACTGAGGGTGACATAGTGAGTCTCTGTCTCAAAAAATAAAAATGCATGACATCACTAATCATCAGGGTAATGCTAATTAAAACGAGCTATCACCTCACCCCAGCTGTAATGGCTTCTATTAAAATGTCCAAAAACAACAGATGCTGGGACAAATGCAGAGAGAAAAGAACACTGATGCAATGTTGATAGGACTGCAAATTCATAAAATCCTTATGGAAAACAATATGAAGATTTCCCAATGAAGTTAAAGTAGACCTACCATTCAATCCAGCATTCCACCTACTGGGTGGGAAAACTTGTCCTCAGAAAGACAGATGAACAATTTCATTGCAGCACAATTCAGTATCATACAGAACTGGAATCAACCCAAGTTCCCACCAGTTCATGAGTGAATTAATGAAATGTGGTAGATGTTCACCATGGAGTACAACGCAGCCATCAAAATATGAACTAACACAGTTTTGCAGCAATCTGGATGGAACGGCGGACCATTGTCGCAGGTGAGAATATGTAAGGAATGGAAAAACAAACACCACTTATACAAACTATTTAATTTGAACTAAGTGATGAACACACACATGTGCAGAGGAAAGTGAACCTCAGTTGAAATCAGAGCAGAGAAGGAGGATGGAGGGATTACGTAATAGGTACAGTGAACGTTATCTGAGTGGTGGGTACAACAGTCACCAGGACTCCAGGGTTGCAAAAATGATCCACATAACCTGAAACATCTATACCCCCTTAATATTTTGAAATTTAAATACAATATGTAGCTATATTACCTGGACATTTACATAGAAGTAAAGGATATATATTTCCATATCTATCTATCCATCAGGATAAGAAATTAGCTGGTCTGGATAGATATCTAGCAAATGGGATCAAATGGATCCCATTCGGATCAATTTTAGTTCTTTGAGAATTTTACCACAAGGATATTTGCACTAGAATGTTCATTGTAGCTCAGGTCACAGTTGCTAAGATGTGGAAAGAACCCAAGTGCCCATCAACCCATGAATGGATTAACAAACCATGGCATATGTATAGTCAGCCTTTAAAAAAAGATGGAGACTTTACATCTTTTACGTTTACCTGGATGGAGGGGGGACACATTCTTCTTAGTAAACTATCTCAAGAATGGAAAAGCAATTATCCAATATACTCAATACTAATATGAAACAATATATAAACAATTGCATGCCCACATGAAAGAAAGCTACACAAGGATAATCTAGCAAGGTGGAGGGGAGAAGAGGGAGAGGGGAGGGAGGGTGACTGACAGGATGTCACCTGATGTGCACAAGGGGAGGGTGTTCAGCCCGACCCCTGGGGGAAGGGCTTTGCTACAACTTGAACTTTACCTTACAATTGAAAATAACGTAACCTGAACATTTATACCCTCATATTAGTCTGAACTTTAGAAACAGAAAAGAACAAAAGAAGGAAGGAAAGAAGGGAAGGAAGGAAGGGAGGGAGGGAGGGAAGGAGGAAGGAAGGAAGGAAGGAAGGAAGGAAGGATGGAAGGAGAAGGGAAGGGAAGGGAAGGGAAGGGAAGGAAGGAGGGAAGGAAGGAAGGAAAAGGAAAAGGAAGGGAAGAATGAAGGAAGGAAGGGAAGGGAAAGGAAGGAAGGAAGGAAGGAAGGAAGGAAGGAAGGAGAAGGGAAGGGAGGAAGGAAGGAAGGAAGGAAGGAGGGAAGGAAGGAAGGAAAAGGAAAGGGAAGGGAAGAATGAAGGAAGGAAGGGAAGGGAAAGGAAGGAAGGAAGGAAGGAAGGAAGGAAGGAAGGAAGGAAGGAAGGAGAAGGGAAGGGAAGGGAAGGGAAGGGAAGGGAAGGAAGGAAGAAAGGAGGGAAGGAAGGAAGGAAAAGGAAAGGGAAGGGAAGAATGAAGGAAGGAAGGGAAGGGAAAGGAAGGAAGGAAGGAAGGAAGGAAGGAAGGAAGGAAGGAGAAGGGAAGGGAAGGGAAGGGAAGGGAAGGGAAGGAAGGAAGGAAGGAAGGAAGGAAGGAAGGAGAAGGGAAGGGAAGGGAAGGGAAGGGAAGGAAGGAAGGAAGGAAGGAAGGAAGGAAGGAGGGAAGGAAGGAAGGAAAAGGAAAGGGAAGGGAAGAATGAAGGAAGGAAGGGAAGGGGAAGGAAGGAAGGAAGGAAGGAAGGAGAAGGGAAGGGAAGGGAAGGGAAGGGAAGGAAGGAAGGAAGGAAGGAAGGAAGGAAGGAAGGAAGGAAGGAGAAGGGAAGGGAAGGGAAGGGAAGGAAGGAAGGAGGGAAGGAAGGAAGGAAAAGGAAAGGGAAGGGAAGAATGAAGGAAGGAAGGGAAGGGAAAGGAAGGAAGGAAAATGGAAGGGAAGGGAAAGGAAGGGAAGGGAAGTGAGGAAGGAAGAAAGGAAGGAGAAAGAGAAGGGAAGGGAAGAGAAGGGAAGGGAAGAGAAGACAAGAGGGAAATAAGCTCATGTGATTATGGAATCTGAGAAGGTCTACAACCTGCCAAATGCAAGCTTCAGACCCAGGAAAGGTGACAGTGTGGTTCCCAGCCAGAGCACTGATGGTGTAGAGTCTAGTCTCATCTGAAGATGTTAGAACCAAGAGCACAAACGGCAGGAAAAGAAAGACACCCCAGCTGCAAGAGTGAGGCAAAGTTAACAGAACCTCCCTCCCGTTTGTGTTCTAACAGTCCCACATGGGATCAGATGGGGAACACTCACATCCATCCCCTTTACTGACTCATGCATTCAAATACCAATCTCTTCTAAAAACGTGCTCAGTGTCTCAAGAATGGAAGAAAAAATAATGTACTCAGTACTATTATGAAACCAATTTACAATCACTCACACTTTCATCGGAGGACTAGATCACAACTATGGCCCAAGATGAAGGAGGGAGGAGGGGGGATGGGAGGGGAGAGGGGAGGTCAGATGGAGGGAGGGTGAATGGTGGGATCACACCTATGGTGCATAATGCAAGGGTACATGTCGGATCTATTAGTATAGAGTATGAATGTCTTAACACAATAACTAAGTAAACGAGATGAGGTCTATATTAACCAGTGTGATGTAAGCGTTCCTAATTCTATATGAAATCAGCACAATGTACCCCATAAATGCATTAATGTATACATGATCTATGTGTTTATGACTTAATAAAAAAATAAGAATAAAAAAGAAACATGCTCAGAGACACATCCCTCAATTATATTTGACCAGCATCCCATGACCCATTCAGGTTGATAAATAAAATTGATCGTCATGATGCTGAGTTCTCTATGGAATGTCAATAAAACCAGCATCTCATATGAAGGAGTTAAATAACAGAAGGCAACACGCTAAAAAAGGCAGAAGGATGCTTCAAAAAAAGGCTCAGGTGGTGCCAATGACTTAATGCATTAACGTATGTTTCCAATTGAGATTTTGTTTAGGCCAGAGGTAATTTAACACATGTGCAGGTATCCTGATTATAATTAGGTATTGGCTGGTAATTCTTCTATAAATGACAGTAAAATCAGAACCAAGTCATTCAATAACAACAAAAGGCTACATTGGAGCACCAATTTGCAAAAACAGGTTTTCTTCTTTACAGATTAAACAGTAAGAAAAGTGCAAACAACCCTCTCTATAAGTGCGCAAGAGATTTGAACAGAAACGTCTCAAGAATGACAGACAAATGGCCAAGAAACACATGAAAAAATGCTCATTGTCTTTAATCATCAGAGAAATGCAAATCAAAACCACTCTAAGATATCACCAAGCAAGACTAGCCCACTTCACAAAGTCCCAAAATACCAGATGCCGGCGTGAGTGTGGAGAGAAGGGAACACTTCTACAATGCTGGTGGGATTGCAAACTATACAGCCCTTTTGGAGAGAAGTATGGAGAATCCTCAAAGATCTAACAGTGAACCATCCCTTTGACCCTGCAATCCCATTAGTAGGCATCTACCCAGAAGAACAAAAATCATTTTACCACAAAGACATTTGCACTAGAATGTTTATTGCAGCTCAATTCATAATTGCCAAGTTGTGGAAGCAACCTAAGTGCCCATCGACCCATGAATGGATCAAGAAATTGTGGTACATGTATACCATGGAATATTATTCAGCCATTAAAAAAGATGGAGACCTTACATCTTTTACATTCACCTGGACGGAGTTTAAATACATTTTTCTTAGCTCGGCATGGTGGCAGGCTCCTGTAGTCCCAGCTACCCGGGAGGCTGAGGCAAGAGAATCACCCGAGTCCAGGAGTTGGAGGTTGCTGTGAGCTGTGTGATGCCACAGCACTCTACTGAGGGCAATAGAGTGAGATCCTGTCTCTACCAAATAAATAAATAAATAAATAAATAAATACATTCTTAGTAAAGTATCACAAGTATGGAAAAATAAATATCCAATGTACTTCACACTAATATGAAATCGATATATAAACAATTATATGCTCATAAGAATAAAGCAATAAATAAATAAATAAATACATTCTTAGTAAAGTATCACAAGTATGGAAAAATAAATATCCAATGTACTTCATACTAATATGAAATCAATATACAAACAATTATATGCTCATAAGAACAATAAAGCACCAATATAGTCCAGTTTGGGGGGTAGAGAGAAGAGGGAGGGGGAGGAGGGAGGACCCTTGGCATAAGGAGGGAGGGATGGAGGTGGGATCTCACCTAATCTGCAAATGGTGAGGGTGTATAACACGTCCCCTGAGTGAGAGGCTCTTCTACAAATGGAACTTTACCCTGGAAGTGAGGAAAATGCAACCTAAAAATCGCACCCTTATATTAATTTGAAAAAATAAAAAATGCTCAAAAAATTAAAATTAAAAAAAATACATGAACGATGTATCTCTATAATTACTAATAGTATTTATGGAGATGTCAATGCCTAGTTTTATTACCATTTTGACCAAAGTAATGTTATTTATTGAGAATCTATTGCATGTCAGATCTAAGTGTGATCTGCCAATTGCTAGAGAGCCCTCCCTTTATCCAAGCTGGAATACCATTGCCCTTGAGACTTACAACTATACTGATTACATTTATCTCAAATTCCTTGCAGCATCTTAGGAATTCTCTGGTCAGAAACGGGGATGGATTTTTCCTACTTCCTATATTCCCAGTGCTGCATCCTTCATATCTGTTCTTGAGGTTGACACTATATCCAACATGGGATACCGATTTCATACCCTTTTGACAAATGCCCAGATTGCTGGATTTCGTTGATGAGGTGGGTCTTAAAATAGTCATACCACACACACACACACACACACACACACACAACAGTAGCTAGGTGGGGTGATGGAAATGTTAATTACTCCAATAGCAATAAATGTTACACAACATATTCTCAAACCAAAACAGTGTGTTGTACAGCTTACATATACACAAGTTTGTCTATCATATCTCAAGGCTAATAAATGAATCAATGCATACAGACATAATATCCTCACAAGTCACTTGTTTAGCCAAATAATTTATTGGGGAAAGAGACCGTCGTCCCCTCTCCTGTGATCTCATGCCAGTCCCTATCATTCTTCTCTCCAGCATGAATTTGCAGTCTACCCATATTTTTCTCTTCACCATTTTTCACAACTGTTTTCTTTTTTAAATATGTAATTTTAGAGTCCTTTTCAGTAGATTCTCCCTGGACCTTTTGTCTTGTACATTTTCAAATTCCCTGACTCCTCACACCAGAATAAGCATTCTAAGGTCGACACACCTTTTTCATAGTCCCTGATTGAAACGCTCCCATGTTCACCCCCAAATCCTGGGGATTAAAGTCTGAATGTCTCGGGCGCAGACAGCTCAGAACTTAGCCATGAGCGGGAGGAGGGTTGAGTGTAAAGGGAAAATTTCCAGGGGAAGAAAAGGCTTCTGAGGCAAGAAGACGGTGGCTAAGCCAGGATGCCGAAAATAGAAGCACTAGGATGGTGGTATGAAAACTGCTGAGATTTTATTTATTTAGATTTTATTATTAGATTTTATTTATTTTTTTACTATGATGCCAGAAAGGCTGGGACACTTTGAGTATTGACCTTGGTGTGTGGCTAGATGGAGACAGACATTGTCCTGCTAAGCATTTGACGGATATTGCTAAAACACCTGAAGTTAAGAGGCACTGTACTTATTCTACAGAAGCACATGGCACTATTTACTGGTCTAACGATACCAATCCCGAGTAGGGTCAAAAATAGTTTTAAAACCCTGAAAATCAATATATAACCACCCACACTTTCATACGAAAGGTGAAATACAATTATAGCTCAGAAAGAGAGAAGAGAAGAGAAGGGGAAGGGAGGGGAGGGGATGGGGGAGATGGGTGGAGGGAGGGCCATGGGTGGGGCCTCACCTACTGTGCATATTGTAAGCGTATGTGTCAAATATATTAATAGTAGCGCATAAATGTCTCAACACAACAATTGAATAAGTGAGGTGCATAATATGTTGACTGGATGTGAACATTCTAGATTGTATATAGAGCCCATATATTGTACCCCATAAATATAGTAATGTACACAGCTGTGATCTAATAAAATAAAATAAAATAAATCATACAGTAAAGAAAAAAAAAAACCTGAAAAGTGGGGAGATAGTCTGGCAGCTTCACTCATCAACGCCCCACTGACTGCTGTTATATGCAGTTTTTCAGTTAATTGCACTCTGCCCTCAAGGGAGATTTTGAGGCGTGTAAAAAGTGTCCTCCCCAGATTATAGGAATACATATTTCCAGATACAGAGTGTTGGAAAATGGGAGCTTTGTATATCGATAAATTAAAGGGCATGAGGTAGGCGTCACAAAGATATTCAGGAGATGGTCTTTATAGGTATCCTGAAGACAGAGGCATTTTATGTAAACAAATTCTTTTAAAAAGTGATTTGAAAACTGATAATGTGAAATAACCACCATCTCGTGCTTTCTTCAATAAAATGCACCCCAGTTTAATCAAATAGTTCATCAAAGCAATTTTATCTTTCCAAGAAAGTAATGCTTCCAGCTCATTGAAACAAGAAATTGACACAAACATAAAATCATTATTTTGTAAGCTGTAGTTACTAACGTGTAAAGACTTCTAATATGCAGACGGAAAGAAATGCACACAATTTGTACCTACTGGGGGGGAAATATTCTTTCTAAAACAATCAAACCCGAATCTGACCAAGTCCCTAGATCTAGTGACTCACAAGACACAAAAATTTGGGGGGATTATTTTCAGTAGAAAAGTTGTCTATAAAAACAGATTATATATATGTATATACATACATATACATATGTATTTATAAGATTAAATATATACAGAGGGTGCCAAAATGTATATAAATTTTAAGAAAGAAAAAAAATCTATATTAAATTTGCCATAATCAAGTCACATTTAACTTCTGCAATTTTAAGAGTTGTTCAATGTGACTTGTATTCTTTTGTTATCAGTGTAGTATATTGAGTATTATAATTTTAATACAGTTTTTTCCTTTCTTAAAATTTGTATATATATATGTGTGTGTATATATATATTTTTTGAGACAGAATCTCAATTTGTCACCCTCAGTAGAGTGCTGTGGCATCATAGCTCACAGCAACCTCAAACTTCTGGAGTGAAGCAATCCTCCTGTCTTAGCCTCCCAAGTAGCTGGTACTACAGGTGCTCACTACAACACCCAGCTAAAAATTTGTACATATTTATTGGTACCCCCTGTATACTTGATTTCAAAGAAGCAATATGCATGCATGCAATTCGAAACAAAACAGTTTCCTCCACTCAGAAAGGTTGTTCTGTAGAAGCCTGAGCTCTTAAATCCAAATGGGACAAAATTGAAAATATGTATTCAGGTACCTCATACCAAGAGAAAGAATTTGCGAATGTAATAATATATGCATTGAGAACTAAACTTTAAAAATGCATTCTGATACTTGCAGGAGTGTCCAACTTTTTTTTCTTTCTCTGCTACACATTGGAAAAAAGTTGTCTTGGGTGTTACATTAAATACGCAAAGGCTAACAAAAGCAGATTATATATATACGTCTATATAAATGTCTCTCTATATACATATATATGTATGCATACTTAAACATATACACACACAGATATGATTCCCTTCTGAGAAACCCAGATGTAAAAAAAGTCAAACCTTTCTTTTGGACATGTGTTTTCATTGTCAGCTGTTACTACAAATGTCAAAATGTCTTTACAAGTGTTCAAACAAGTTAAATCACTGTGTTGACAGTGAGGACATTAGGGCTGGCACGTTCACATTGAGTAAACTCCTTCAACTGTGGGGACCTGCGTAAAAGACGGGAGGTTGGCCACTCCCTGCCCCATGTCCCCCAGTAGGTATTCACATACACAAGGTCACAGCACATTCATGCAAATATTTCAAAGCAGGAACAGACCCCAGGATCCTCTGAGCACCAGCCGCTCTTTTTGGAGAGGGGAAGGTGAAGGTCATTGTAACTGGGGGTAAGGTGATGTCTCATTGGGGTTTTGATTTGCACTTCCCTGATGCAGGTGACGCAGTGCCCCGGGGAATTAATGTGGGCACAGACTGCAGTCAAGGGTCCCAGTCACCACCTTAAATAAAGTTTCACCCGCACCCATGTTTGGAGATGTTTCCATTAACTCTTGTAGGGTTCCTGTCATCTCCTGTCAGATAGAATAGGTGAGCTTATCTTTTATTGTTGCATAAAAGTCTTATTTCCAACTTTAGTGTAGGGGATACATAGCATTTGAAAGCAGTGGTTGCTTGTGCATGGAGATTCCAGGCAGAAAAATATCTGTGTCTATGTATGTATGTATGTATCCATCCATCCATCTATCTATCCATCCATCCATCTATCCATCCATCCATCCATCCATCTCTTCTTTCTATCTATAACCTACTTAGCTATTACCTGTTCATCTAGTATCTATCTATCCATCTATCTATTCCTTTAATCTATAATCTGTCCATAACTATTCATCCATAAGTTTGTATCTATAAATTATTTTCATATATTCATATCTATCATTCCAGCCATCTATGGCTATCAATAATTATCTATTATTTATCATGTATCTATCTATCTACCTATCTGTCCATCCATCCATCCATCCATCCATCCATTTCTTCTATTTATCTATATATCATTTATCAATCTATCTATCTATCCATCCATCCATCTCTTCTATCTATAACCTACTTAGCTATTACCTATCTATCTAGTGTCTATCTATCCATCTATTCCTTTAATCTATAATCTGTCTATAACTATTCATCCATAAGTTTGTATCTATAAATTATTTTCACATATTCATATCTATCATTCCAGCCATCTATGGCTATCAATAATTATCTATCTATGTATCTATCTATCTATCTCCTACTTTGCTATTACTTGTCCATCTAGTATCTATATATCCATCTATCTATTCCTTTAATCTATAATCTGTCCATAACTACTCATCTATAAGTTTGTATCTATAAATTATTTTTATGTATTCATATCTATCATTCCAGTCATCTATAGCTATCAATAATTATCTATTTGTCATGTATGTGTCTATCTACCTATCCATCCATCCATCCATCCATCTGTCCATTCATCCATCCATCCATCCATCTATTTCTTCTATCTATCTATCTATCTATCTATCTATCTATCTATCTATCTATCTATCTATCTTTTATCAATCTATCTATCCATCCATCCATTTCTTCTATCTATCTATCATCTATCTATTCATCTAGCTATCATGTCTCTATCATCTCTCTCTGTCTGCCTGTGTATCTATCCATCTAGCTATGATGTATGTATCAATCATCTATCTATCCATCTATGCATCCAGTCTCTATTTCTCTATCTTCCACCTGTCTCTCCTTAGTTCTCAGCACACTAATTTGTGTTATACCCAATCAACGCATGAATGTATCACAGCCTCACAACTGAGTAGAACTTCTGTCAGGTCACCACCCAAGGGACTGTAACAAAGTGATCAACACACAGAGGTGGTCAACATAAGGCACCAGGCGGCCTGCTGTACCGATATATCTACAGGTGGTGCATATCCAGTCTATGAAAATTAGGTCAATTGGAGAAGGTGGTCAGTATGGGGAGCTACGGAAGTTCTACTGTACTTAGAATGACAGCAGATGCAACAACAAAAAGCTTGAATTTTTTTTTTGTCGTGGAATGAACACACAAATAAACATTACCACATATCACTTTGGCAAGGAGTTTGAAGCCCTTTCCTTTGATTTTTGCATTAAACTTGCTAACTCCCTAAATGGAAAATCTTTGGAATGGGCAAGAGGAAATGCTTGCCAGCCATCCACTGAAAATTACTCTTTCACTGTAGTCTTGACAAAAGCTCAGATGCACCCAGAATGCCCTCTTGAAGGTGCCCTTGGAGACAGAGTGATGACCCAGGGGCTGTCTACGCAGAGGGCTTATCTCCCATGTTGCTTGCATCTGTCAAATGATCTCATCCTGGTGTCTCAGTGAGTGTTAGGTGGTATCCCTCTTGTATTACATTAGAACAGTATGTGAAACTTAGTAAATGTAGAATGTAAATGTCTTAACACAATAACTAAGAAAATGCCTGGAAGGCTATGTTAACCAGTGTGATGAAAATGTGTCCAACGGTCTATAAAACCAGTGTATGGTGCCCCATGATCGCATTCATGTACACAGCTATGATTTAATAAAAAAAAAAATAAAAAAGAACAGTAGCATTCTCTCCTGCAGACACCTGTCCGAATTTTTCAACAAAGGACCCTAGCTTTGTCCTACTTCTTAATTAAATGCTCTCGCCCTTAACTGTGAAACATACCCGAGGATACCTTCCGTGCGTAGCACTCAGGACCTCTTGTCTGAGCCTCCTAACAAATACATGCTGCCCCTGGGGTGATGTCAATGTGCTGATTCTAAGGTTTTTAGCAAGTGACATATGCTTGAAAATTACACATGTCACCGTGTGTCCAACCAATGCATTAAAAAGCAGCAGAACAGTGTCCCCTACCTTATCGTGGGAGATCTCATGGGAAATTACACCTGTCTCTTCCACATGGCAGGGAAATTGATGCCTTCTCACAAGTCTTTGCTTGTCTGTGCCCCAGATGACAAGCAAAATATCTCAGCATTTGCCACCAGGGGACTTAAAAACCATGAGGCAGACATAACGAAGTTAACGCTGAATTGTGAAATAGCCTTTATCCTTTCACTGTTGGGAGGGGACATGGTAGACTAGCCCATTTTTTTATGTAGAAATGGGCAAATAATATCCAAGACAAATCTTAAGCATGGCACACCTCTTGGGGGTAGGACACAATTATAAGAGGGACTTTACCTAGCAAATGCAATCAGTGCAACCTAATTCTTTGCACCCTCCATGAATCCCAAACAATTAAAAAAAAAAAAGCAACAGGAAATGAAGGCTAAAACTGATGAAGGTGAAAAAAGGTATGATACTGTTACATCTAGCCCTATCTTTTCCTTTCACAGATTAAAAAAATGCCAGATATGGAGGTGGATATATAAATTGTCCATGTTGAAAAAAGTGAGAGAGCCAAGACTTGGAATCTGGGGATTCTCAAGTTTGTGAAAATGTTCTTGTGCCCAACAAGCAATGACATATTCTGAGGCCCTCACCTGAAGACCGGGTGCTGCTAAGGTCACAGGATGAGATTGAAAGGCCCCTCTGTCTGGGTGCAGTGGCGCATGCCTGTAATCCTAGCACTCTGGGAGGCCAAAGAGGGTGGATTGCCTGAGTTCAGGAGTTCAAGACCAGCCTGAGCCTGAGTGAGACCTCATCTCTTAAAAACTAGCCAGGCAAAAAAAAAAAAAAAAAAACTAGCTGGGCATTGTGGCAGGTGCCTATAGTCCCAGGAAATCAGGAGGCTGAGGCAAGAGGATCACTTAAGCCCAAGAGTTCGAGGTTGCTATGAGCTGTGACACCACAGCACTCTACCCAAAGTGACAAAGTGAGACTCTGTCTCAAAAAAAAAAAAGAAAAGAAAAGAAAAAGAAGGTTCTCTCTTCCTTTTCCCCACAAAATGCCCTGCCCTCTTTTTTTTTTTTTTTTTGACAGTCTCAAGCTGTCACCCTGGGTAGAGTGTTGTAGTATCATAGCTCACAGCAATCTCCAACTCTTGGGCTTAAGCAATTCTCCTGCCTCAGCCTCCCAAGTAGCTGGGACTACAGGCACCCGCCACAACACCCGGCTATTTTTTGTTGCAGTTGTCATTGTTGTTTAGCAGACCCAGGCCGGGTTCAAACCCACCAGCCTGGGCGTATGTGGCTGGCATCCTAACCACTGAGCTACGGGCGCCGAGCCCGTGCCCTCTTTATTGTTGATGAGTTCTGCTTTTTGGCATTCCCTATAATTCTCATTTCTACACTGTGTGTGCACACTTTGATTCAAAAGAAAACATTCCGTTGTGTGATTTTCTTAGGTTACTAAGTATGAAATATCTGATTTCCTTCACTACTAAGTTTGATGGTGGATATCGCTGACAGTTCACTTTAAAAAAAAAAATTCAGATTGCTATGAGGGTAATGTGTATGTGACATTTTTGCGTTTCTAAGGTAAGGTTCTAATTGTTGTTGAGCCCATCACCCAGGGGGCGTGCTGAACACCTCCGATTGGGCCCATGAGGTGAGATTCCCCCACTCACCCTCCTTTCTCCCACCTCCCTCTCCAGACTACATTTGTGTTTCTTTTTATTTCTTTCTTCATTTCATCCCACCTGCATCCAGTTGGAAATAAAGACCACATATTTCTACAGAACAGGGATTCCGTCTTCCTTTCATTTTGTGCCTTGGAATAATCTTTCATCCTTAGGTCCAACATGTAGTTGGGTTTTATATTAGTACAGAGTACATTAGATATTTATTTTTCCATTATTGCAATACTTTACTGAGAAGAATGTGTTTGAACTCCATCCCGGTAAACACAAAAGATGTAAAGTCTCCATCTTTTCTTACTGCTGACGAGTACTCCGTGGTGTACAGATATCACGACTTGTTCTTATACGAATGGGTTCACGGGCGCTTGGGTTGTTTCCACATCTTTGCAGTTGTGAACTGAACGGCAATCAATATTCTGGTACAAATGTCCTAGTGGTAAAATTATTCTTTTTCTTTGGGGTAGATGCCTAGGAATGGGATTGTGGAAGGCCAGCTTTTAGTTCTTTGAGGATTATCTATACTGAAAGGTGTGGACCTAAGGATGAAAGATTATTCCAAGGCACAAAATGAAAGGAAGACGGAATCCCTGTTCTGTAGAAATATGTGGTCTTTATTTCCAACTGATGCAGGTGGGATGAAATGAAGAAATAAATTCCACATGTGGGTTATGGCAGATGAGGATTTAAAAGGTCAAGGAGGGCAGCAATTGGTGGTATTCCTATTTCCTGGGAGGGACATGACCTGACCCTTCCTGGGTGGGGCAGGTCTATTTGGGCAGGTGCACCTGATTCTATCACATTGTTAGTGGATGTCTTCTCTTCTCCCCACACATCCCCCCACCCCACACCCCAGCATCTGCAGCTTTGAGACTCTGTGATGTGGGCCATTCTCACTGGGGTTAGGTGACATCTCAGGGTAGTTTAGATTTGCATTTGTCCAATAATCAAGAACGATAAGCATTTTTTTCATGTGTTTTTTGGCCATTTGTCTGTCTTCTTCAGAGAAGTTCTTATCCAGACATTTCACATTGACACAAGTGTCAACTTTCCCCAAACTCACATCTCCGAATTGGGTTTTCCTTTTTTCTTTCTTTCTCAACTATTTCCTAATACTTTTGGGGGGAGAAATTTTTGTGTTATTTTACCACCTCCTAGGAAGGTAACGTCTCTTACCTACCAGGTAAACTTCAATTACATATACACATAGGTGAATAAGTGAAATTATTCGCTTCACTGCTTAACTGCAAAACTATTCAAAGAAGAGAATTGAGAAGCAGAAAAGACGGACTTCACCAACATTTTTGAGAAGGAACAAATATTTTTTGTGCTGTGAAAAATAATGTCATAAAAGCCAGAAGAACTAGAGTCATTTAATGATACTGGGTTTATGCCATTCATGTGTTTAAAAATGTCCACTGACTTCACCTTCTGAGTGCCCTTTAGGAAAATTGGAAGATAAAGGTTAGGAGTCTATCCCTCTTGGACAGATTTGCCAAAAGAGAAGAACCAATATATTGCAGAATTGAAGGCAATTGGGTTAAAACATCCTTCAAGCTCCCTAGTAGGAGTAAGGAAAAGAGAGTTTCAAATAAAAATGGAATGCTACCAGCAGAGTTCAATACATGTTAAAGACCCCACTGGAAGCAGCAAGCTTTTTTTTTTTTTTTTTTTCAGTTTTTGGCCTGGGCTGGGTTTGAACCTACCACCTCCAGCATATGGGGCCAGCGCCCTACCCCTTTAAGCCACAGGTGCCACCTGGAAGCAACATGCTTTATAGTTGACACTTCCAAACAGCTCATTGAGAGGTACAGAGAAAATGTGGAAATGTTGAGGAATTCTTCCATAATGCAGATGCAATGAACAAAAATGCAATGGCGAAAAAGATGCTTTGGTGGGCGATTTAATGGGAGCAATTTCTCCCCATGTTCTCCAGTAGACCTATGAAATACAGGCTGTGTTCATTTCATTTTTTTTTAATTTTTGCAAAAGGCATTAATTCATACCCTACTTTTATTTATTTTTTTTATGTGTACATTGATGCATTTGTGGGGTTCAGTGTATTGATTTGATGTACAGTATGAAATGCTTACATTGAACTAAGTAGCATAGAGTCTTACTCTGTTGCTCAGGCTAGAATATCATGTTTTAATTCACAGCAACCTCAAACTCTTGGGCTCAGGTGATCCTCCTGCCCCAGACTCCTGAGTAGCTGTGACTACAGTTGCCTGCCATAAATTCAAGCTACTTTTTTCTTTTTTTTTTTTTTTAGTAGAGATGGGGGTCTCCATCTCGCTCAGGCTGGTCTCTAACTCCTGAGCTCAAGCTGTCCTCCCTCCCTGGCCTCCCAGAGTGCTGGGATTACAGACTTGAGCCACCACACCTGACCCAGTGTTCATTTCTTTGTATGCTGACCCGTGAAGACACACACTCGGGTGCGCGCATCTTTTCAATTTGCAAAGTGTGACCCCACAAAGTGAGTTTCCCTGGTTTGGAGACTGTTCTCTCTAACAACTCAGAACTCACGTTGGTGTCCAAGGTCAGAGGTATGCCTGAGGACTAGATTTATTTATTTATTTATTTTGATTAAAGTGGTTTTTATTCCACCTGGAGTGCAGGTGGGGCGAGATTAGGGAGAAATCCACCAGGAATAGAATTTTAAAAACTGGGTGACAATTCAAGAAAGCCGCAAAGTCATACTCAAGGCTACAACATGGCTTGTGGAGATAGATGCCCCATGAACTTGCATCAACAGAATCTGCAAACTCGTTAGCTCCAAGTTCAGACCTCAGGAAGCTGAGATTAGAACTTTGATCAGAGTTAAAAAAAATAAAAATAAGAAGTTAACTGATGACTCCATACTGAATCTCAGAGTCAAAGCCTTCTGTAATAGACGTACTCTTATTTGACAAGGCAAATGTTACTTTCTTTGCATTATTATTATTATTATTATTGCTTAATATTTTGATGTAGCAGTTGTCTGATTCCTTTTCTGAACATATTTATGTTCTTTTGTTCTTTACGAGGTTTTTGTTTCTAGTCCTTATCTTAATTATTGCTACTGTTATTGTTACCTAAATTTCAAGCCTTTTCAATTTTGTGAAGGCAAAAAAAATAGAAACCTAATGAACGTATGTATATGTAAAAATAAAAAAAATAATAAAAATGCTGATGGCTACTCATGGCCTATAAGAAAACAAGAACTTTGACCAGAAAACAAACAAGGATAGCCATATGGGTTTAGCATTGCAATATGTGTTATCTTGTTTAGGAGACAGGCTGGGATGTTGATGTGTGTGAGGCAATAGACAAATCAGAGCCCAAGACTAGATAGTGTGAATAATTTTTCCCTGAGCAATGTTTGATCCTCATTGAACCAGTTCCCAGAAGTACTTTTTGGTCAGTGAATGGAAGAAAAACCAAAAGCAGATACTTCAGCAAATATCAAGCAGCATTATTATATATATATTTTTATTTAATTCTGTCAAAATAACTCACATCTTTATAAAGCAAGCAGATGGTGGATAGCTTCACAGCCTCAGCTGCTTGGAAACTTTTTGGATGGGACATTTTGGTTTCTTGACATAAAACTATGCATTATGATGATGATAGATTTGCAGAGGAATTTCCTTTTTAAAAAAAATGAATGTCTTTATGCATCTTTTGAGTATGAATAGTGCCACCTCTCAAAGGTGTTTATATTTGGAGATAGGTCCTTTAAGGAGGTAATTAAGGTCAAGTGAGGTCATATAGGTGGGGCTGAAGTGCATTAAGTTGTGTCCTTATAAGAAGGCAGCACTCGTAGCTCAGTGGGTTAGGGCACCAGCCACATGCACCGAGGGTGGTGGGTTCAAATCCCACCAGGGCCAGCTAACCAACAATGACAACTGCAACCAAAAAATAGCCAGGCATTGTGGTGGGGGCCTGTAGTCCCAGCTACTTGGGAGGCTGAGGCAAGAGAATCGCTTAAGCCCAAGAGTTTGAGGTTGCTGTGAGCTGTGATGCCACAGGACTCGACCCAGGGTGACACTGTGGGACTCTGTCTCAAAAAAAAAGAAGACCAAGAAACCAGAACAGGTGCCCATACGCAATACTAACTTTATAAATTTGTACTTGCATTTTCGTGACTATTTCAAATACGCTTTCAATAATGGTGCCTTTTAACTTTTCAATGTTGAATTACGAAACTAAAAGTCAACTCTCTCAAGCTTTTCAAAACCAAAGCATTCTTTAAGCGTTTGCAGTTAAAGTGAGAATTTTGATATTATTCTACCTACAGAAGAATTCGGTAGAATAAAGGGAACCATCATGAACAGCTGGGTCTGTAAGTCTTTCATGCAGTTATAAAACACTCAACTTCTTTGCTGTTATTGTTTTAAAAAGATGGGATTGTTATGAGATGGTCAATGTACTGATTAGCAGAAAAGCAATTATATAATGCAGAAAAGCAATTAAGAATCTTTTCAAAAGTATACATATGTGGGCAACACCTGTGGCTCAAAGGAGTAGGGCGCCAGCCCCATATGCCATAGGTAGAAGATTCAAACCCAGGCCCGGCCAAAAAATGCAAAAAAAAAGTATATATATGATATTTATATATATATTGCTCCTAGAAGTACTCTGCTTGATATAATCCATTCAGAAGAATAAACAGTATTACTAAATAGTTGAAAGGTACTACAGATTGTGTATTGGCAACGTGAAATTTCAAAGTCCACATTTTCACTTGGAAAAGAACATTTTTAAATGCAAAGTGCTTGTAAACTAAGAAAATTGATAGAAATTTCTTGCCTAGAAATGTTCATAGCTCGGGCTCTCCTCTCTATCCAATGGCACTCACATCTCATATTGCTCCTGGATGTGTAGGAGGTGAACCTTGGTCAACCCCAACTTTATATTCCTTTCTCCTCCGTCAGGAACATTCAATCTATCTTCAAATCTGAGCATCCTCCATCCCAACCCAATTCTCTCCACGTTTCTCTCTCCACAGCCATTTCTCACACTTCCTCCCTTTATGCCTATTAATTTCTCCAGCTCTCATCTCAACACATCTTTGTCAACATCGCAGGGTTTTCTGGAAACCCTTCCAATGGCCCAGCCTTCCCTAGATGGAGTCTTGCTGCATTCAACAGGGTAACAACCACTTAACAACCACTTAGCTAAGTCAACAGGTGCATGGAGTGGTCCTTGTCCGTGACTCCCTTGTTCATCCTCATGCCCAGGGCTCTCCCTGAAATGTGGGGTCTCCATCTGTGAACAGGCACATTCCCTATACCACCGCATCTCAGCATCTTCTCGGCTGTAGCCCTGCCTCTTTCTCTCTATCCTTTGATCTCAGCTCAGATGCTATTTCCCCAGTGCAGAATTTCCTGAATCCCTACAAGTAATCCTTACCTGCTTGTAAACTGATCACACAATTCCACGAAACAAGGCATCTAATGTTCTGGTGTTTGCACCTTGCACAATCGTGCAAACATCTGATGAGGAGGAGGACCAGATAGATGCCTCTGCTCTAGGGATACTTTGCTCTCAACATAACACCCATATATAAGTGGCATCTGGGGGAAAATCATGATTCACTTACATGCATTAAGTTGCCATTTTTAGCCATTCTTTTTTATTTCTTTAAGTTGCATTTATCCATGACTGTTTCAAATATTCTTATATACCTAAATATTTTCTACAAGGTTACATTTAGTATTGCTTTTAGCATATTCTTCCGGGTTTTGTGATATTCTGTGGTAACTATTACCACAATTGTGATGTGGAAACAGTTGCGTCACCCCAGAATGGTCACCTCTGACCCACTGAGTACATATCTTCTCCCCAGGCACACCTCTTTTTTGTCTCCATAGTTTTACCTTTTCCAGAATATCCTATAAGGGAAATTGAACTATCTGTAGAGATTCGAGTCCGGATCTTGTCACCCTGAATAAAGCATGTGGTATTCATCCAGGCCACCGTGTGTACTAGTTAACCGCAATGGTGATAAACCGCTGGTTAAACAGAAGCAGGTGCCATGTTTGTTTCTTGTTAAATGGTTGAGAAATATTCCAACGCATGAATGCACCACAATCTGATTATCTAAAGGTTATTATTTCTCTTTTTGTGTAGTTATGAATAAACCTATATATACATTTAAATACACATTTTTGTTTGAACACCGTAAGTTTTCTGTTTCTTCATTTTAAACTTCTAAGATGGAAATTGATAGCTCAAATGCTAAGGACATGCTCAATGTTATCAGCGATTATATTTCTCTGAGGATGAGGGGCAATGTTTGTTGGCCATTTGTCTGCCTTTGTCAGAGGAGGCTCTGTTCATGTCTCTTACCCATTGGTAGATGGGATTGTTTGCTTTTTTTGTTTTTTTGGTTTTTTTCTTTTGCAGTTTTTTGGATGGGGCAGGGTTTGAACCCACCACCTCCGGTATATCAGGATGATGCCCTACTCCTTGAGCCACAGGTGCCGCCCAGGATTGTTTGCTCTTTTTTTGTTGATTGAGATGTCACCTAACCCAGTGAGAATGGCCCACATCACAAAGTGTCAAAACTGCAGATGCTGGCATGCATGTGGAGAGAAGGGAACACTTTTACACGGCTGGTGGGACTGCAAATTAATACAACCATTTTGGAAGGAAGTATGGAGAACCCTCAAAGAACTCAAACTAGACCTCCCATTTGATCCTGCAATCCCATTACTGGGCATCTACCCAGAAGAAGAAAAAAAATCCTTTTATTCTATGGACATTTGCACTAGAGTGTTTATTGCAGCGTAATTAATTTACAACTATCAAGATATGAAAACAACCTAAATGCTCACCAGGAATGGATTAACAAGCTGTGGTATATGTATGCCATGGAATACTATTCAGCCATTAAAAATATGGAGACTTTACATTTTTTTGTATTAACCTGGATGGAGCTGGAACATTCTTTTAGTAAAGTATCACAAGAATGGAGAAGCATGAATACAATGTCCACAATTCTAATATGGAGACAGCAGATGATCTAATACATGCTCCACAAGAGAAAAACTCATATCAATTCAAGGTCAGGAACAAGAGAATGAGGGACCTGGGAGAGGGGATGGGGGATAGGAAGTTAGGGTGTAAGGCACACCTCCTGGAGGTGGGACACAATTATAAGAGGGACTTTACCTAACAAATGCAATAGGTGATCTAATTCTTTGTACCCTCAATGAATATGAAAAACATACCATGCTCATGGCTGGGAAGAATCAACATTGTTAAAATGTCCATACTTCTTTTTAATTAATTTATTTTTATTGTTAAATCATAGCTGTGTACTTAGTGCAATCAGGGGTACAATGTGCAGGTTTCATATACAATCTGAAATATTCTCATCAAACTGTTCAACGTAGCCTTCATGGCATTTTCTTAGTTACTGTATGTAGACATTTGTATTCTGCCTTTAGTAAGTTTCGCCTGTACCCATTCTAAGGTGCACTGTAGGTGTTATTTTTATATATTGGCTGGTTTGTTTTCCCTTTACTGAATGTGAAAGAATGTGAAATGTGAAGCCACAGATTAGAAGATGTGTAATATATAAATATAATAAATGTATATAATAATATATATTAATAATACATATTGAGACAGAGTATGACTTTGTCACCCTTGGTAGAGTGTCGTAGCATCATAGCTCAGAGCAACCTTAAACTCTTGGGCTCAAGCGATCATCCTACCTCAACCTCTGGAGTAACTGGGACAACTGAAACACACCACAATGCCCAACTACGTTTTCTATTTTTAAGTAGAGATGGGCTGTAGCTCAGGCTGGTCTCAGACTCCTGAGCTCGTGTGAACCACCTGCCTTGGCCTCCCATTGTGGGTGCTAGAATCACAGGCGTGAGACACCATGCCCCACCCTCTTAACATTTTTTTTTTCCTTTCATGGACCATGCTTTTCTTGGTGTCATATTTAGAAAATATTTGTCTAATAAAGTCCTCTTTCAACTACTGAAACATGTCACCTGGCCTAAGAGAATGGACCACATAATAAACATCTTAAGAGAGCAGGTGGGAAAAGCATCATCAGAAAACCAGCAAATCTGCATTTTTGCAGTCATGATAAAACAGAGATCTTAGAAATCACACTAATGGAGTTTGCTAGTAGAAAATCCCTGTCTAAGGAATGGTATCAGTAGGATAAGCCTAAGCTGGTGAAGATGGCTTTTATAAATACCCAGAAGCAAAGGATTTAAAGCACACAGATTTCTGGAGTTGGTCCCATTATGTGTATAACCACCAGTATAAAATGAAGCCTTGTTGCCACAGAAATACTCACTTGAATAAATACAAACCTGTAAAACAAGATGCTTAAAGATAGGAGAAACTCATTTCAATTTTTATGTTTGTTTGTTTAGAGAGAACTTTTTGGAAATCACCTGTAGAGTTTCTACACGCATGATAGAAGTTTTTGGATTAGAAACATGTAAATGAAGAAAAAAATATTTGGTGAAGGCTTCTCTTAAAAATGCAAGAAGCAGCTCACCTAAGTTAGATGGAAGTATGCTGGATTTAGGTGGTTTTATTTTTAGAGACAGAGTCTCAGTTTATCGCCCTTGGTAGAGTGCTGTAGCATCACAGCTCACAGCAGCAACCTTGAACTCCTGGGCTTAGGCAATTCTCTTGCCTCAGCCTCCCGAGTAGTTGGGACTGCAGGCGCCTGCCACATGCCTGGCTATTTTTGTTGCAGTTTGGGTATATGGGACTGGCGCCCTACCCACTGAGCCACAGGCACCACCCGGCTTTAGATGTTTAGACCCTGCCCTTTTTGCAGACGTATAGAAATTGTGTGAACTTCATGGTATTGGGGAATACTGTATGTGAGCTATTTAGAAGCTATTTTGTCTTAATTTTCTATTGCTTATCTATGGTAATTGAGTCACAAAGTTAAAACAAATAAAGAAAAGGTGAAGTTTGTCTTGTATTGCACTTTGATTTTGAAACTGCCTCTGGTGTTCTGGCATTAATCAAAATTACCTTGCATCTGGTTCCTAGGAGAAAACAACAACAAAAAAAATTACCTTACAGCTGTCAGTGATTTCAACTGAGAAAGCAGAGCCATTAGCCACCATCATATTAATAAATGAGTTCAGTCTAAATTATTGATCTGTAAAATCATTTTCTGCAAGGATGAATGAATATTATTTATGTCAGTGAAATGAGTCCTCTGCTGTCGGAGATGTGATTGTATTTGTCGACAGAGCCCTTATATACACTCAAAGATGCAAAACTTGGCCATATATAACATACGTGTAATATTGTGATTATATATGCTTATCAGTGAATGTGTATGATTATGTTTATATAATGAACGTATGTTAATATGTTGCTAATATATTGTTGATTAATGATATATTTATGTTATTGATGACATTGATATTTTAATTATATATTAATATAATTGATAATATGTTGATGTAATATTAATTAACAATATATCAATATAGGACTTTAACTAAATGAAAATCTATACTTTGGGGCGGCACCTGTGGCTCCGGCCCCATATACCGAGAGTGGCGGGTTCAAACCCGGCCCCGGCCAAACTGCAACCAAAAAATAGCCGGGCGTTGTGGCGGGTGCCTGTAGTCCCAGCTACTCGGGAGGCTGAGGCAAGAGAATCGCCTAAGCCCAGGAGTTGGAGGTTGCTGTGAGCTGTGTGAGGCCACGGCACTCTACCGAGGGCCATAGGATGAGACTCTGTCTCTACAAAAAAAAAAAAAAAAAAAATCTATACTTTTTATTTTATTTTTTTGGAGACCAGAGTCTCACTCTGTTGCCTTGGGTAGAATGCTATGGTGTCACAGCTCACAGCTCACAACAACCTCCAGCTCCTGGGCACAAGCGATTCTCTTGCCTCAGCCTCCCGAGCAGCTGGGACTACAGACGCCTGCCATAATGCCTGGCCATTTTTTGTTGCAGCTGCCTTTGTTATTTGATGGGCCTGGGCTGGATTTGAACCCACCAGCTCCAGTGTACGTGGCTGGTGCCCTAGCCTCTGAGCTACAGGTGCTGAGCCGAGAATCTGTACTTTTTAGAAAAAAAAGTCATAGAATGTTTAACTCATTTACATATTTATAAAATTGATATTGTGTCATGGCCATTAGTCATTTATTTGCAGAACAACTTGATGGTAAATTAGTGTGCGTCTTATAATTTCAGAGATCAGGATCACAAAATAGTACTAACATATGGAAATATTACGAGTCAAATAACTTTAAAAAAGCAAAAAGCTAGATTCTGCAGGAAAAAATTATACGTGCTGGGTGTGAACGGAACGCAGGGTACTGATTTTATGATTAGGCACAGTCCCAGTTCTTAAAAATAAAAACTAGAGCTGTATGTAAGAATGGAGCCATTTAAGAAAAGAAATCACCTCTGAATCCTGGGAGGAATCTATGTAAACACCAAAACCTCCAGAGTCAGGACCCTGTAATTACTCACATGCCCCCAAACGACAGTGCTGAAACAAACCAGAGCCTTAATTAAGGGTGGACAAGACTCTGCATCTTTGGAGATTTCTTTTAATGAAACGAAAAAATATAAAGAAACCTCTGATGTTATTTGATGAAACTAAAAATATTAAGTCTCATCCAGTCTCCTGTATCTTGACCTCACCTAAAAAAGTGGAAACCTTATCGCTCGGACTCCAACTGTACAAAAGCAATTCATGGAACCAGCACATTTAAAGTCCTGTAATATTCTGAGAACAAAGAATGGAAAAGTCTATTAGTTTCTTGATTTGGGGGTCTCCTGTGAAGATCGACCATGCCGTTTCTAGTACAGAATCAAATCTTCCACCATGAAAACATAAAAACATGACAATCTTGTGGAACCCCAGACTAGCGTTCTGAAAAGTTATTATAAGGAGCTTGTCTGCCCCCGTATCTCAGATAGAAGAGCGCATTTCACTTTGCTGTCTTCCTTCTTGTAGTTTAGAACCAGGGGAGAAGGTAACCCCAAGCCGTGCATATGCAGGAATTCCTAGGTCAAGGGGACCCTATTCCAAGACAGCGTGGGCAAGAGGTTCTTTTAATATTAACATATTGATTTATTTTCTAATTGACAGAAAAATTGTACATTTTTGTGGTGCACAGGCGTGATGTTCTGATACGTGCTGTGGAAAGGGAAATTCAAGCTACGTTACCTATCCAGAACCTCACGTACTTTGTGGTGAGAACACTTAAAATTTACCTTCTGGGCCATTTTCCAACATATGGTACGTTATGATTAATTATAGTCACCACATTGTACAACAAACTTCTGAGCTTATCCTTTCTGTCTAACTAACTGAAAATTCATCTCTGTAAATCTCCTGCAATCCTGCACCTCGGCTCTGGGAACGGCTGTTGGACCACACTTTGCTTTTGAGTTTGGGATGGTTAGAGATTCCACCTATGAGTGAGATCGTCCAACATTTTTTCTTCTGTGTCTGGTTTATTTGACTTAATATTCCATTCTCTACGTTCCCTCCTGCTGTCTTGAATGACAGGATTGTCCTTTTTGAAAAGGCTGAATAGAATTCCGTCGTGTGTACACAGAACGTTGTTTAACCATTTGTCCAGGAAAGGATGCTAAGGTTGACTCTATACGTTGTTTGTTTGGTTTCCCATGGCAATAAGTAGAATTGCTTCTTGCTTTTTAGAATATAATTGAACTGCCTTTATCCCAAAATATGTTTTTATCATGCTGCTTGTTCAATCTTGTAACCACACAGTGTAATGAAACTTCCAGAGCCAGGGCACGGAAACACGTTTTTTTTTTGGCCAGGGCTGGGTTTGAACCTGCCACCTCTGGCATATGGGTCCAGAGCCCTACTCCTTAGAGCCACATGTTCTTATCACACCTCCGTGGTAAGGTTGCAGACCGCCTTCCATACAGGTAAGAAAAATGTGTGCAAATGTACTTTGCATAACAATTTACAACCACAGATAAACTTCAATAATCAGAGTGCATGCCATAAATCAATAGTCCACACTCTGCCAACAGAACCTGCGTGCTGTTTTGCAAGGTGGCTTGGGGCTATTAGTTCCCAAATAACTAAAACACTCTTGTTCTGCGTGATAGCAAGTTACAAAACACAAACGGGCCTGCACTTGCTCGGAGCTGCTCAGGGTTTAAATATTTAACTTGCACCTTAGCAAGTGCATATCATATTTACAGAGGCAATAAAAACACTTGCAAAAGTGTTTACAGTGGAGTTTGTAAGGGGAGTTTTTACGACATATTGCTTCATGGCACGACTTTCAAAACACAGGAAAAAGAAGTGCCTTCTAAAGCTGTACAGACTTTTTGTACATTAACCATTGAGGGGGGTGAGTTACAAACATCCACAAAACTTGCTCTGAAAAACTGCTATTAAAAGGACATTTTGTTGCAATTAGGAACTATGGTTTATTTTAAGAAAATAAAGGGAAGCTACACATTTTCTTGGGCAGACGGTACTATTCATATTAACTGGGACTACAATCAGTTATTCGTTAAATAACCATTTTTATAGTTCAAAAACGACAACTCCGTCTGAAGCTACCAGATAATTAAAGCTCCTATATATTCTGAGATTTGTTAAGCAGGGTAAAGTTCTCTGTCTTAGCAGCTGGGAACTTGCCATTGGTGCTATACATTTTTAATCAGGGTTATAGGGCATTTTCTGATTTTGCTTTGCCATTCACCTAAACAAGGAAAAAAAAAAAGATACACCAGAAAAAGAGATGGCTTTGACTTTCTTTAAAAAATTCAGACATTCTAGTTGCAATTACAAAAACATTTCATTTGACTGAAATGCCAGGGGCAAGGTCAACCCTAGCATTCCCGTGCGTGAAACAAATGAAATGTAATAAAAATCACATTAATTATATATTTTAAAATTATCCAGAAGATGAAGAGCTGTACAGACATCAGTACCAGCATCAGGTTACAGGCGAAGCAAGCTGGCAGGTGACTACTCAGAGCTGCCTGTCCTGATCTGCCAGTAATTGATAAAGGTGGTTATATTTCCCATTTTGGTTATGAAGAAATGTCATTAGAAGCTCATTTGTAAATAACTCGTAAGAGTCTGGAACAAAATCACAGCATGTAGAAAATAAAGTCCGTTTCAGAACGTGGAACAAGTGGTTAGATTTTTAGCTTTAATTGACAAATAATAGTTGTATTTTTTAATAGTTGTCACTTTTGAACTATAAAATGGTTATTTAATAGAATGATATGATGTTTAGGTACCTGTATACATTAGGAGTGATTAAATCAAGCCAATTAACATACCCAAGTCCAAATAATTATCACTTTTTTTTTTTTTTGAGACAGAGTATCACTATGTCACCCTAGGTAGAGTGCTGTGGCATCACAGCTCACAGCAACCTCAAACTCTTGGGCTCAAGCGATTCTCTTTCCTCAGCCTCCCAAGTAGCTGAGACTACAGGCATCCACCACAGTGCCTGGCTATTTTTTTCTTGTAATTGTCATTGTTGTTTGGCAGGCCCAGGCTGGGTTCTAACCCTCCAGCTCCAGTGTATGTGGCTAGCACTCTAGATGCTGCGCTACAGGCGCTGAGCCAATGATCACAATACAACCATTTAACTCTAATCAATGTGCTGTGCAAAAGATCACTAAAACTTATTCCTCCTAGAAATACAGGTTGATTCAAAACCACTTTGAGATATCGCTTAATTCCAGCAAGATTTGCCCACATCACAAAGTCCCAAAGCTGCAAATGCTGGCGTGGATGTGGAGAGAAGGCAACCCTTTTGCCCTACTGGTGGGACTGCAAACTTATCCAACCTCTATGGTAGGAAGCACGGAGAATTCTCAAAGAACTAAAAGTTGACATTCCATCTGATCCTGCAATCCCATTACTAGGTATCTACCCAGAAGAGCAAAAATTATTTTACCATAAAGACATCTGCACCAGAATGTTTATTGCAGCCCAATTCATAATTTCCAAATCATGAAAGTAGCCCAAACACCCATCAGCCATGAATGGATTAACAAATCCTGGTATATGCACACCATGGAATACTATGCAGCCATAAAAAAGATGGAGACTTTACCTCTTTTATGTTTACCTGGATGAAGCTGGAACACATTCTTCTTAGTAAAGTATCTCAAAAATGGAAATGCAAGTGTCCAATGTACTCAATTCTACTGTGAAGCTGATCTATAAACAGTTACACGTGCATATGAATTATAAAGCACAAATATAGTCTAGTAAGGGGGAGGGGAGAGAGGGTAGGAGGGAAGAAGGGTGATTGTTGGGAGGAGGGAGGACATTGGTGGGATCTCACCTAATGTGCATAGTGGAAGGGTACATTTCAAAATAACTAAGAGTAAATTTTAAATGTCTTACCACAAAAAGGAAGTGAGGTGATAGCTCTGCTAATCAGTCTGATTTAAATATCCCACATTGTATATCAAATCATCACGTTGTACCCCGTAAATGTAGATAGTCATGATTTTAACTAAAAATGAATCAAAAATAATTTTAATTTTGTGAAGACAAAAAAACGGAAACCTAATAAACACACGCATATATAAAAATAAATTTAAAAATTAATGAAAATTATATTTTCAAACAAAAAAAGAAATACACGTTGAAAGCTATTATTGAGGTGGGAAAGTGTATCAATTAAAGAACATCCATAACTCAAAGGCATTTATATTATATAAATAACAGTGATCCAACGTATGAAGTTTTTAATTAAAGTAGGCACAGAGAATTTGGGTGTGCTTGAATTGATAACTATGATTGGTTAGCCAAGATTTTATTTTATTAATGTTACCAAAATGCCAGGTTTATGATGTAATATCTTCATAAAATTCATTTTTGATAGTAAAAAACAAAAAAAAAGAAAAAAAACCTTAAAACATTTTCAAGTGAATACCAAGTAAATCCGTTTTAAGTTTTCAAGTATCTCCGTCTTCTTGCAATTTTAGAATAGTGACATCACAAAGTTGATAAGATTGTTGGAAGGATTCGCAAAAATTTTCTCTCTCATACACTCACTCACATACACACAAATATGACGTCTGTCTTCTTAAAACTTGCCAATGATATAAAACTCCTGCCAGGAGAAAGTAAGTAGATGCCTGGTTGAATATTAACACAATGAAATATTATGTAGCAGTGAAAAGAGGTGAATTAAGATTATATGAATCCCAAGAGAGGAATATAAAACACATATTTTATGAAAAATATCTAGATTTATAGTATATATTAATAATGGTAGTTTCTTTCTTCATTTCAAATTAATGTGAGGGTACAAATTTTTAGGTGATATTGTTTTTTGATTATAAGGTAAAGTTCAAGTTGTACTTGAGCCCTTCACCCAGGGGGCGTGAACTCCCTCACCTTGTGCACATCAGGTGAGCTCCCCAGCAATCACCCTCCCCCCTTCCTTATCCCTTCCTTTCTCTCTCTCCTCTCTCCTCCCCCTCATTAGACTATACCTGTGTTTTGTTTTGTTTTTAATCTTTCATGTGGGCATATAGTTGTTTATCTACTGGCTTCCTATTACTATTGAGTACAGTGGATACTTTTCCATTCTTGAGACACTTTACTAAGAAGAATGTGTTTCAACTCTATCCAGGTAAACACAAAAGATGTGATGTTCCTGTCTTTTTTTATGACTGAATAATACTCCATGGTGTACAGATGCCACAGTTTGTTCATCCATTCATGGGCTGATGGACACTTGAGTTGCTTCCATGACTTGGCAGCTGTGAATCGTGGTGCAATAAAAATTCTGGTACAAATATCTTTGAAAAGCTCTAATACCACATGGCACTATCTCTGGAACTTTGAAACTTACTCTCTTAGCTATTGGGAAATATTCAATACATTGTAATTCACTACAGTCCACTTGCTGGGCAGTGAATCTCAAAAACTTATTCCTCCTATCCAAATGAAGCTTTCTACCCTTTGATCAACTATCTGCCCAGTCCCTCCCTCCTCCTGAAGCCTCTGGTAACCACCATTCTACTTTGTAATTCTATACGTTCAACTTTGGTGGGTCCCCTATTCCAGGAAGCATCATTTACAATAACGCAGACGTGGAATCTGCCTAAGTGTCCAGCAATAGATAAATGAAGAAAGAAAACGTGGTGTGTATACAGAAGAGAATACTACTCACCCACCAACAAGAAAGAAATTATGTTATTTGTGATAATGTAGATGAGTCTGGAGGAACTCATGCTTGATGTTAAGTGGAATAGATCAGGGACAGGTGCAGAAGGGACAGATGCCAAAGAGCAAATAGTGTATGTTCTAACTTATATGTGGACCTGACAATTTCAATACAATGTTTGTTTTTAACTTTATGCAAATGAATTATGGTAGAACCTCCATAGTTGACTACCTCCTTGAATTGACCAGTTTGCTATGGTCCTTTGGGTGGTCAACTTACAGATTTTCCACTGTGTTTCATGCATTTTAAATGAATTATGGTGTATACAGTGGAATCTCCATAGCTGACCACCTCCCTGCACTGACCATCTCCTTAAATTGACCTCATTTTCACAGACCAGACATGCCCCACATGTGCGTATCAGCGCGGTAGACCTAGCTCCTTATGGCGACCACCTCAGTGTGTTGATCAGTTTGTTACAGTTCCTTGACTGGTCAACTCACAAAGGCCCTACTGTATTTGGCTTAACCCCTAATTCACTTTCTTTTTTCCAGGTCTCATACCCTTTTGTCTATCAACATACAGATAAGCAACACTTCTACTAAAGAATGTGTCAACATCTTATTTCCTCTAGTATGAACGTTGCTTCTTCCTCAAGTCAGTTTGCAGGTGTGCCCTTGTAAGTTTCAAAGTCCCAGAGATGGTGCAATATAGTAGAGAGTTTCTCCAGATAACAAATCTAGGGATACGGTCATTAATATCAACTATAAATCTTGATTTTTTTTTCCTCATGAAATATATTTTTGATGGGTGGCGCTGGTGGCTCAAGGAGTAGGGTGCCGGTCCCATATGCCAGAGGTGGAGGGTTCAAACCCAACCCTGGCCAAAAAAAACAGAAAAAAAAGAAATATATTTTTGATATACATCTCTTGGGATTTATACAATTTTAATTCATTTCTTTTCACTGCTCCTTAGTATTTCGTGGTATAAATATTCAGGAATGTATGTACTGACCTTGTGCTGGTGGGAGTTGATATCACTGGTAGGTTTACATCAGATGGGATCTGTTTTTATCCACATGTCTGGAGGAGAGGAGAACATTGGGGATGGGGTGTGATGAACAAGGGACTTCCTTTGCAAGACAACAGCCTCAAGTGGGAGGGGAATTAATCAGCTGGGAATTAGTCGAGAGTTCAGGGGAAGTACAGTCACATCAGTCCAATTAAATGTCCTAATCTAATTCTCTAAGTCTCATGCCTGATGGCAACACCTCCTGTCTCCAAAGCCACACTGTCCTGTTAGATCAGAATCAACAAAAATGAATGCTTGGCACTGTCCCTGTAATACACATAAAGCTACGATCTGTACTGTGGAAGGATATAGCATGGGGAAAAAAAAAATCCTCTGTGTTTGAGTTTTCCTGAGAGAAATAGCAGACTCACGCCTTCTGAATTTCCAGAGCAGAGCCCGAATCGCAAAAAGCCCAGGGAATTTTACTCATAATTATATTCTCTGTGAAGCAAGTAATAGCATGAAAAAAGTCTGCAGCCACACAGCTTAAAAGACCTGCAAACAAATCAATGACTGCATCTTCCAACAGAGGTAGGAGTATTGGTAGTATATTCACACAGTAAAATACCGGACCCTGGAGAAAGTGAGCATCTTGCATTCACTACAAGGTAGTCGCAATATCTAGGTGGGACACAAAATGCCATATAGAAGGAAAGAAGTCAGGGACAAAACAGGAAAAATAAGCTACGAAATTTAAGATAGAGATTATCTCCACAGAAAAGGCGGAGGACCCTGGCCCCAAAATTCAGTGTTAGTGACCTGTTTCTCGATAGGGTGCTTGTTCTGTAGAATTTCCCTTATTCAGAAAGTTGTTTAATTATATTTCAAGCCCTTTTTCTCCAGGCATGGCTTGTATCATTCACAGAGTTTACAAAGGATGAAAAGATGAAAGCCATAAATTTCATACATAATCTTTATCTGCAAGCTAAATAAAGAGCATTGTTACTTTTCTAGACTCTGCCATACAGAGGAAAACTTTGAAAGAGTTTAAAACAGATATTGTTTTCCTTCACTGCACCCTTCACCACCAGTAGAGGGCTGGATTCCCTGTTTCCCATTGGGAAAAACTAATCATTTTCTCCTTCTTCAACGTGAGTAGGTCAGGAAAAGTTGAAAATTGTATGTACAGCCCTGGGTTAATGCTGTATGCCAACTCTTTGCACATTCCTTATCATTTCCCAAGTTAATTATGTACATAATTAATTAATGTACATTAACTATGTGCATTAATATTAATAACTAGTATTAATTTAATATTAATTAGTATTTAGTATTAAATTTATTAAATAAATTAATACTAATTAATACAAATATATTAGTACATTAATGTCATACTAATACTAATTAGTATTAGCACATAATGTATTAATTAGTACTAGTGTTAGTATTATTATATCTAATACTAATTGGTATTAATTAGTATTATTAGTATTAATTAGTATTAGTTATTAATTATTAATACTAATACTAAATACTAGTATTTATTATTATACCTATACTAATACTAAATACTAGTCTTAGTATTATTATATCTAATACTAATTATGTAATTAGTATTATGTAATGTATATCTTATTACATTAGATAATACTCTTTGTGTATTATCTAATTTTGTCTTTCTGCTTTTCAATACATCCATTCATCCATCCACTTATCAAACTCTGTAAAATGGTATAAGATAGGTAGACAGATAGGTAATGTATTGGTAGAGTAGATGAGAGATAGATTGTTAGTCAGATGGATAATACAGTGGAACCACCCAAGAGACTGGAACAGATTGGTCAATGTATGGAGGTGGTCAACATAAGGAACTATGCCTACTGCATTGATATGTGAATGAGGGGCCTCTCCAGGCCATGAAAATTAGGTCAGTTTAAGGTGGGAGATGGTCAGCTATGGAGTTCTGCCGTATTTTGTTAGATTATTGATAGATGGATGGGTAGATAGATAAATAGATGAGATGGATGGATGGATAGATAGATGGATGGATGAGATGGCTGGATGGATAGACGGATGGATGGATGGATAGATAGATAGATAGATGGATGAGATGGCTGGATGGATAGATGGATGGATGAGATGGCTGGATGGATAGATGGATGGATGGATGGATAGATAGATAGATAGATAGATGAGATTAGATTGATGATAGATATATACATAGATAGATAATGATGATGATAGAAAGGATTAGATAAATAGGTAGACAGATAGATAGAGATGAGACCGAGAGATGATGATGATGATTATGATGATGAAAATAGATAGATGATGGTGATGATAGAAGTGATTAGATAGATAAGACAGATGATAGATAGATGATAGATAAATAGGTAGATGATGGATCAACGATAGATATCTAGATGATATATAGGGCGAGACACATGGTTAGACTACAAATAAAATAAAACTTTCTTTTATTTTCAAACTCCTTGTTGAATTGATTATACACCTCAGTTCATGGCTGGGTTCTGTCTTCTTTAATCAATGCTTATCCCACCTCTCATATTTCACTTTGGTTAATTAAATCTTATTGCCTTATATTTCCATAACCCATTCTCTTTATTTTTCATCCACCCTCCCAATAACATGTTTTCCACTGAGTTTCATTATTCCTTGAGTTTGATGACTTCTTTTACAAGTATTACAAGCATATAATACATACATATCTCTTTATCTGCTAAAAGAAGTCTTCTTTCTCTCCCATCTTTGGCAAACACCCATTATTCCCCAGGTCCTGAATACCCCCATGCCTCAGTGGACTCTTGGACATCTCTGCAGCCATCTTTGTAGGAAGTGCCCACAATTTCAAGCAAATGTGACCCACATCCCCGTCATTTTCACATCTGAAACCATCCAATCCCACACACCCCCATCCATGCTTTGGTCTCTCTGTGGGAATTCTCAACTTCTCCACCTGACTGAATCTTTCTTGGCTTGACCCATTTCCTTGCATAACTTAGGTGGAATCAACCAAAGTGTCCATCAACAAATGGTTGGAGAAACAGAATGTAATATATATTACAGGACAGACTATTACGCAGCCAGAATGAGAAGGAAATTCTGTCTTTCGAAGCAACATGAATGAAAGTGAAGGACCCATCCTTAAGTGAAAAAAACTCAGATAAAGGAAGACAAATGGCTGTGTGTCCTCACTTTAAAATGTGCCCTAAATAATTTGTACACATCAATGTAGAGTGTGACATGGTGGATATTGGAGATTCAGAAGGGTAGCAGGGTGTGGGGGCCTGTGTCCCCACAACCTTTGCTGGGATCTGCACTGGGGGCAGTTGATGTAAGAAAAACTCTGACTCAGTTATCTCAGATGAAATAAGCAATATGATCTTGTGAGAGGCAGACACCAAGCCGGCAGCATCTCAGGTTCAGCCAGTGAGAGCAACACCGGGCCATCCCCCTCTTTATTCAATCAAAAATCATAAATCATGTTGACAGCAGACTGCATAAACTTAACTCAAGTTATTCAAAGCAAGGTGCCTCAAGTAATCATTGGCAGTTAGAAGAAAGGAATCAAAGGAAGGGAAAATGGTGCAGGCACACCAGGTGATTACAACTTAAACTTTACAAATTGGGGATACACCTGCCTAACTCACTTCAATGATTTCTATTTACGCCTGGGCAGGACTAGGCTGATAGTACTCTTTGGTTGCTAGGCATTCTGTTCTCTGCGACCAGGTAACATTGGGTCATCTGTGGTGGCTGAAAATGGGGGTTATGTAGGGTTTGGGGTGCAGGGCAACAGGACCCCCAGAATCCTAGCCTTGGGCCTGCCAGGTGACAGATGTCCTTTACAGACTACCAGGCTATTGCCAGCCTCACGGGATTTGAGGGAGTTGGACTCTGCTCACCAAGCCCTCCAGAAATGCCCATGATAAACTATACCACAAACCTGACTCCCCTCAGGAGAGTGAGGTGTGGTGACAGAATTACTTAATTCAATGGACATTATCTGGGTGATGGATATCTAGAAAGGCCAGACTTCACCACCATGCAATCTAGGCGTGTAACAATATTCCATTTGAACCCCATAAATATGAACATGTTTAAGAAAATGAATAATTTCACTCCCATGCCCTAAGTCAACATTTTGATCATAGTCAAGGCCACCTTTTCCCATCCTGTTTAATTTTACAACCTAGAAAGGAAAATTAAAATTTATACTCACATTAGATATTCACACACAGAGACACACCCACCCCACATATCAATTGCCAGTGTAAAAATATTTCTTCATTATTGGAATTAGGTCATGAAGAAAGAATGCTATTTGCATTCCTAGCTCAGAACTGCTTAGTATGAATGTAGAAATCATACATCATTAATCATAAATGATTTTAGTCTATAGATGTTGGCATTTCATTATGTAAAATCCAAAGAAAATTAATGCCTCTGAAGTTTTCCTTCTTTATACATATTCTCAACAGCTTAATTAGCATGGTGAGAGTATGTTGGATTATATAAAATTTATAGGCAGAATCATTTGCACTGGGGCATGTTTAAAAATCTCACTGACATATTCCACAATAATTACTTAATAACAGTTCACACAGCTTCTGTCATTCTTGAAGTATTGTTTCTTCATTTTTTTTTTCCCTGAAAGGTATTTTGTATATGTTCCACATTTTGCAAGAGTTCAAGACCAGCCTGACCAAGAGCAAGATGCTCTCTACTAAAAATAGAAAAAACAGCCAGGCCAGCTACTCAGGAGGCTGAGCCAAGAGGATGACGTAAGCCCACGAACTTCAGGGTGCTGTGAGCTATGATGATGCTACAGCACTCTACCCAACTCTGTCTAAGAAAAAAGAAAAAAAAAAGTCTACATTTGGGGATATAATGCAGAAATGCATTAAGATATATAATATAAAGCTGAAATTCCTTTCTACTTTTTCTGTATTATCTTTTCAAACATATTACCTTTCCCCTGCAGTTTTCTTCCAACTTCTGCATTTTAATTCCCATCAATTTTATTCAATTATTATTATTATGTTCTCAAGCTGATGGCTTTAATTTAGTTCTGCAATAATGATCATGATTTTGGTCATCTGCAAGACTCTAAACGTCTTAAATCTATGAGACTATCTGATATGAGACTATCTGAACATCCGTATGACAGACTGTCGTTATCTTAAACTGCAAACCCAATTGCATTGCTAGAATTCAATTTCTCCTCCCTGCAGTTGTCAGTAATCCCACATGAATGGCAAACACAGAAACACAAATGTTGGCCATTTCGCGCATTCTGGACAGGATACATTTCTTTCTTTTTTTTTTTTTGTAGAGACAGAGTCTCACTTTATGGCCCTCGGTAGAGTGCCGTGGCCTCACACAGCTCACAACAACCTCCATCTCCTGGGCTTAAGCGATTCTCTTGCCTCAGCCTCCTGAGTAGCTGGGACTACAGGCGCCCGCCACAACACCCGGCTATTTTTTTTTTTTTTTTTTTTGGTTGCAGTTCAGCCGGGGCCGGGTTTGAACCCGCCACCCTCGGTATATGGGGCCAGCACCTTACCGACTGAGCCACAAGCGCTGCCTAATTTCTTGAATACTTTTTTCTTTCTTTGCTAACTGCCCTGTTTTTCTCTTGAGCATGGAGGCTTGGTCTTCTCTGCTTTTTGCAAATGCTGTTACTGGTTACAAAGCTGATTCTCCAACTTACTGTACCAGTTCTTATCGTTTTCCAGGTGGTTTTCGATGTTTTTTATACTAATTGTCTTTTTAAAAATTATCAATCTGTGCCTTCACCATGCTCTGGGGTTACACTCTTTTGTCTTTGAACTTGGACCTGCCCAGAAGGACACTTCAAACATGGCTTCTCTCTTTCTCTCCTCTTATCCTTCAGTCAGCACCCATCTTTAGGGTAACATGACAATCCTTCATCCCCTCAGAAACACTCACTCTCAGTCTTGTTTGGTGTGAAATTTAAGAAGATTAAGAAGGCAAAGAAACCTAACTCCTGACTGCCAAGAAAAAATGGGCTTTCCTTTGTATTTCCCACCCTGAGTGGACATTTACAAAAAGTGTGTGTGTGTGCGGGGGGGGCATTTTCCTTCCAAAACATGCATGTTATATACTCTTTCTAAACTTTATGTATTTGAACTTTAAAATTGATACTCATGCCTTCAAAACTATTTCTTGATGTATCCACGTTAAACATAGCTTATTGTTTCTATTCCCAAAGATTCAGATATGAAGGAAAAAATTATTATTCTACATCCTTATAAAGCAATAATTCTAAGCCAGGTGATGTGGGCTCACACCTGAAATCCCAGCACTCTGGGAGGCTGAGGCAGGTGAATTGTGTGAGCTCAGGAGGTCAAAACAAGCCTGAGTAAAAGCAAGACTCAGTCTCTAAAAATAGAAAAGTAGCCAGGCATTGTTGCAAGCACCTGTTGTCAGAGCTACGGGGGAGGCTGATGAAGGAGGATGGCTTGAGCCCATAGTTTGAGGCTGCTGTGAGCTATGATGACACCACAACACTCTACCCAGTGCCACAAAGTGACATTCTGTCTCAAAAAAATGATAATGATTCCAGCTTTATTTTGTTTTATTATTTTTTATTCTTCCAATGATTCCTATAAACTCTTCCAAAATATCTACGGATTTGTACCATAATGTATTATCTTGAAAACACTGAGGTACTCCATTTATGAAAAGGGGAACCCAGTCCACTTTGACTTTCCATATCATTATTATTTCTACATTTTTCCTTTGTAAAGCATCTCGATTCCACGAGACAACCGCTGGTCTCACTATCTTTAGCATTGGTGACAAAATTCTGTATGGATTTAATCCTTTATTTATTTTTTGAGACTGTCTCATGGCGTCATAGCTCACAGTAATCTCCAACTCGGGCTCAAACAATCCTCAGTTTTTCTATATTTAGTAGAGACAAGGTTGTACTTTTGCTCAGGCTGGTCTCAGAACTTGTGAGCTCAAGCAATGCACCTGCCTTGGTTTCCCAGAGTGCTAGGATAACAGGCGTGAGCCACCACGCCCGGATATGGATTTAATCTTTAACTTTTTTGATTACTACATTTTGGAGTCCCTTTCATTTTTTTTTTTTTTTAATTTGAACAGAGTCTCCCTCTGTTGCTCTTCAAAGAGGAATAGAATTGCTGGATTGACTGGGCATGGTGGCTCATGGCTATAATCCCAGCAATTTGGGAGGCTAAGGAGGGAGGATCCCTGGAGCTCTGAAGCTCCACACAAGCCTGAGCAAGACCCTGTTTCTGCTAAAAATAGAAAAACTAGCCAGGCATTTTGCTGGGCACCTGTAGTCCCAACTCTTAGGAGGCTGAGGTGGGAGGATTATGTGATCCCAGAAGTTTGAGGTTGCTGTGACCTAGGATGATGCCACAGCACGCTAGCCTGGGTGACAATGAGAGTCTGTCTCAAAAAGATAAATATGTAATTTCCAGGTATTTTGCCTGCGACCGAGATAGCCACAGATGTCCTTCACCATTTACGTTTTCCACTCTCCCGCCCTTGTTCAGAACGTGGCAGCTGTTGGTCATGATACACCATTTTCAGGCATGTAATCATATTTTTGGTTATTCAATGGAGACCGATTCACTCGTGTTGATGGAGCCTGCATCAATCACAGCAGCCTAGGCAGGACATTGAATCTCTGTGTCTCCTTCCTGCTTCCGTGAGGGATGCAGAACTTCTGGCCTATAGGGGGACACTCCAGATTCAGATCGATGGCTGACTTACATGGAAGGAAGGATTACAGTTCTCATTTAACAACCTTGCCTCTTCTATACTCCCAACTATGGTCAAAGAAGAAATCGCTCCAAGGCAAACATCTATAGGAAATCAAATATAGAGGGACAAACATACAGCGCGATTCTGTGTCTTGGCTATTTATCCATCTTACAATTTGACTTTCAAGCTACGCAGGAAAATTACGCAAAGCTACAAATCTCCTCTCTTTCTGCCCTGATTATTATTTTTTTTTTCTCTATTCTTGAGAGTTGCAAAGAGCTTGGTGAATCCTTTCAATTGCTTGTATCATGTGGGGAATAAAAGGTGGTAAAAAGTTATAAATGAACTCCTAAAAAAAGAGTAATAAAACTTTCTGTAAAAGAAACACGTATTTGAGAAAAGCGCCATTTTCGATTTTAATGAAAAATTGTGACTCGAAAGAGGAATGTTTTGTTGGCATTTGCAAAAAGGTTATTGGATGCTGTAAAACAAGACTTCTGCTTTCTATAATATACACTTTTATGTATTTATTCCCATCACGCATTTGTGAGATGAATGAGGCTATGGGGTGGATTTTTTCCCACACAGATGCTGATGACAATCAATATTGTTTCATAAATATTGTTTCAATAACGTCTCATAAGACATTATGTATTTATTAGAAGCTGAAGCTGGTCTCAACCTGTCACTGCTAATTTTCTATGAAATATGTCTTATTCTAGGAATAAGTAAAATCAATCCTCAGGTGTATAAGCTAGCAGAAAAATCTCCACCTTTTATTGAGTTTTATATTTCAAAAGGGTTCACTCATTTCTTTTGAAAGCTCACCAATTACATGGATGCATACACACCTCCATATATAGTGGCAATAGACCGTGCTCTTTTCTTTTCTTTTTTTTTTTTTTTTTGAGACAGAGTCTCAAGCTGTCACCCCGGGTAGAGTGCCGTGGTGTCACAGCTCACACCAACTTCAAACTCTTGGGCTTAAGCGATTCTCTTGCCTCAGCCTCCCAAGTAGCTGGGACTACAGGCACCCACCACAACACCTGACTATTTTTCTGTTGCTGTTTTCATTGTTGCTTTAGCTGGCCCAGGCTGGATTTGAACCTGCCAGCCTTGATGCATGTGGCTGGTGCCCTATCCACTAAGCAACGGGCACCACCATAGACCGTGCTTTTTAAATAATGATTGCAGTTAATATAGAGGAACAAAATTAATGGTGACTGGCCATTCATGGTGGCTCACGCAGATAATCCCAGCATTCTGGAAGGCTAAGGCAGGTGGATCGCTTGAGCTCAGGAGTATGAAACCAGCCTGAGCAAGAGTGAGACCCCATCTGCACCCAAAATAGAAAAGTAGCCAGGTGTTGAGATGTAAACCTGTCATGCCAGCTACTTGGGAGGCTGAGGCAAGCTGATCACTTGAATCCAAGTTTTGAGGTTGCTGTGAGCTGTGATAATGCCACTACGCTCTACCCAGGGGGACAGAATGAGACTCTGTCTCAAATCAAATAAACAAACAAACAAAACGAAATTAATGGTAGCTGATGTTGGAAGGTAGCATTTTTACAGTGAAAGGTATCTACATGAAAAGCTACATAATTGAGTTCCTGATAGGAGTGGCTTGGAATTGAAGATGTTGGTGTAAACTAAAGATTTCTAACACACGCCTAGGTAAAATTGTGTGTGCTGGTAAATGAACAGAGGTGTATTCTTCCGTGTGTGTACGTAAGCTCTGGAGCATGTCTACAGATCTGTGAATACCTATAATTCCTATTTCTGTGCAATCAAATAGCAAAGCAGCCTCCAAGATACACAGCATCAGTGAATACACCCCACGTCCCCAATACCCATCTATTCTCTGGTCTCCCTAAAGATGTGGCTTCTTTTCCTGTTGCAGAGAGCTTGGTGAATCCTTCCAATCACTTATATCATGTGGGGGAATAAAGGGTGGTAAAATATAAGAGATATATATATAAGAAGTGGGTAAACATAAAAAGAGCTTGAAATACCTTCAAATAAACCAAAATGTAAAAAAAAAGGGCCCAAAATATTGCAAGGACATATCAGAGGGGCACATAGAAGTGGATGCCATTTCTGGGGAATGAATGAATAGAATGATATTAACAGTGCACATGTCCATTTGAATACGTATGCAGGTAATTGTGTATATTATAGCATATAGACAGACATGCGTTCCTGAGTGTATATATACATTTAATACAATGTTTATATACAAACTGATAGACATAAAATGCATATGTAGCATTTACATACACATCTTATATAACGTTTGTGTATAAATGCATATACATCAAATGTGTATCTGTGTGCAGACAGCAATACATACCCATTTTTTAAGTTTGCATATAAATTTATATACGTCATAGGTACATGTGTTTATATATCTAGCATGTGAATTTACATTTTATATAATGTGTATACATAAATTCATATGCACCAAATACGAATACGTGCATATATATAAATAGAGAGATATAAATAGAATTCTTCTTCATAATAAAATGTCTTGTCTAATATTGTTACAGATGAAGCAGGTGCTGTAGTTAGAAAATAAGCATGAATCCTATGTACTCCATTTTGATATGAGGACAATTAATGACAATTAAGGTTATGGGGGGGAGGAAAAGCAGAAAGAGGGAAGGAGGGAGAGGGGTGGGGCCTTGGTGTGTGCCACGACTTCTGGGGGCAAGACATGATTGCAAGACGGACTTTACCTAACGAATGCAATCAGTGTAACCTGGCCTATTGTACCCTCAATGAATCCCCAACTACTAAAAAAAAAAAAGAAAGAAAGAAAGAAAGAAAATATATGTCTATGCATAATTTTCAACCGCTGTGGTATAGTTTAACTGGGAAAACTGGTCAAATAATGCTAAATAGAGGGGAAAGAGATTACGGGAGAACAAGAGTATTTGCTTGGGCTTAAGTACCTCCCTACAGAGAACTTTTGGTTGCCAAGAAAACCAGTAAACATTCAAAGGAGATTTCAACGAGCCCTTGAGTGTCTGACCCAAATTAGCATCCAGAGGATACTCAGATTAGGACACCACAGGGCCTGGCTAGCAAGACAGTTGACAATATATAACCTGAATTTTATTATTTTATTTTATCTCTCTCTCTCTCTCTTTTTTTTTTTTTTTTGAGAAAGAGTCTCACTCTGTCCTCCAGGTAGGTTCCCCTTGTGTCATCGTAGCTCAAGCAATGCCAAACTGTTGAGCTCAGATAATCCTCCTGCCTCAGCCTCCCGAGTAGCTGGGACTACAGGTGCCCACCACCACACCTGGCTAGTTTTTCTATTTTTAGTAGAGATGGGGTATCGCTTTTGCTCAGGCTGGTCTCAAACTCCTGAGCTCAAGTGATCCACCTGCCTCGCTCTCCTCCGAGTGCTAGCATTACAGGTGTGGTGAACCACTAAGTCCTGCCCCATAACCTGAATTTTAACATAAAAAAAAAAACACTTGATAACTAGGATCTATAGAGAACTCAAATTAATCCACATGAAAAAAGCCAACAATCCCATATATCAGTGGGCAAGAGACATGAACAGAACTTTCTCTAAAGACGACAGACGAATGGCTAACAAACACATGAAAAAATGTTCATCATCTCTATATATAAGAGAAATGCAAATCAAAACCCTGAGATATCATCTAACCCCAGTGAGAATGGCTCACATCACAAAATCTCAAAACTGCAGATGCTGGCGTGGATGTGGAGAGAAGGGAACACTTTTACACTGCTGGTGGGACTGCAAACTAGTACAACCTTTCTGGAAGGAAGTATGGAGAATCCTCAAAGCACTCAAGCTAGACCTCCCATTTGATCCTGCAATCCCATTACTGGGCATCTACCCAGAAGGAAAGAAATCCTTTTATCATAAGGACACTTGTACTAGACTGTTTATTGCAGCTCAATTTACAATCACCAAAATGTGGAAACAGCCTAAATGCCCACCTACCCAGGAATGGATTAACAAGCTGTGGTATATGTATACCATGGAATACTATTCAGCCATTAAAAAAAAATGGAGACTTTACATCCTTCGTATTAACCTGGATGGAAGTGGAAGACATTATTCTTAGTAAAGCATCACAAGAATGGAGAAGCATGAATCCTATGTACTCAATCTTGATATGAGAACAATTAATGACAATTAAGGTTATGGGGGGGGAAGCAGAAAGAGGGATGGAGGGAGGGGGATGGGGCTTTAGTGTGTGTCACACTTTATGGGGGCAAGACCTGATTGCAAGAGGGACTTTACCTAACAATTGCAATCAGTGTAACTGGCTTATTGTACCTTCAATGAATCCCCAACAATAAAAAAAAAAAAAGGGAAAAAAAATAAATAAATAAAAAATAAAAGTAAAAAAAAAAAAAACACAGCACATTAAGGAACAAACAAGAGGGAATATATAAACAAAAAGAAATTAGGTCCCACATTTTTTCTAATGAGCATCTAAAGAGATAAACTATTTGGACAAGTGTTAACGCCAGACACATAAACAAATCACAAAATATTCAAGATGGAAGTTAGTCAGGATAGAATCGATGAGTTATGCTGTTATGCCCGGCACCAGAAGAAAATAATGAAGGACAATTTCCTCCCTAAAAAAGTAGCAGCAGTGACGATAACCTCAAAGCCAGTGGAATTTTTTAATTCTTTTTCTGACTGATGTTATTTTTATCATCTGTAATTTCATGAAATGTTTGGGGTTCGGGAACCAGAAGGGCGCTTTTCTGTTCATTTTCCCAGCTGTGGCGGGTCAGCTTCTGCTGAGATGAGCTGCCAGCACTCAGCATCTGTGCACGAGGGCTGAGTAGGTAGGCAAAGGGTGGCCATCTAATGTAAAATACTCAAATAAGGGCATAAATGGGTCATTTCAGCAAGCAACTTCTATCCCAAAGCCAATAGATGAGCAGGGTGCTAGAGGGATTGAATGAGGTCTAATTACGATGGGGTGGGCTAGGAGGGATTGATTTATTTTGAGTCTCAGGTGAAGAGGAGAGAAAGGCACTTTCACCCTTTGAAGGTGAAAGAACGCTTTCAAAAACTGCTCAGCCAGGGCCAGCCTGTGGCTCAAGGGGTAGGGCGCCGGTCCCATATGCCGGAGGTGGCGGGTTCAAATCCAGCCCCGGCCAAAAAAAAAAAAAAAAAAAAAAATTGCTCAGCCAAGGGCGGCACCTGTGGCTCAAAGGAGTAGGGTGCCAGCTCCATGTGCCGGAGGTGATGGGTTCAAACCTAGCCCCGGCCAAAAACTGCAAAAAAAAAAAGAAAGAAAGAAAGAAAAATTGCTCAGCAAGTGAACGGGCATTGCCTAATGGCTGAACTAGGCTGGTTCTAGTTCAACAAACACAATGAACGTGGCTCTCACCATGAGATTCAAAACCAAGGGGAAGACACAGGTCGCCAGATCATGTAAGATTATAAGGCTGTGGGCTCCGTACTTTACTTTAATATAAAATAAATGAGAGGCCATTCCTCCATTAATATTTTTGGCAGGAAGAGAAATGACAATATATATATTGTTACCACCTCTTCAGGGTTTGATAGGCAACATTTATTTGCCACTTGAGAACAGTAAGAATTATTATACTAATTGAGCAGTCCTTCCTCATCTACAGGAGTTCATGTCAATGTCCCTGCTGGACACCTAACCATAGACAGTATCAAATGTACTACTAGAACGTAGTACATTCCTTTTTTTATACACATATACATAAAATGAAGTTTAATTGTCATGGAGTGAGGGTAGAGTATTGCATTGGTGTAACGTAACTTTGTCACTGTTCATCATTATTAACTGTTAGAGTTAGTTTAGGGTTAAGCAGACCCTCCACGTAACATAAATACACTTTAATTCTCAACAAAGTACCTAAAATCAGTCATTTAAAACATATTATGAGCTCTCGCTTATCTTTTCTTCTTCATAAAAGGGACCCACTTCCAACTAACTCTCTTTGGAAGTCCTCTAAACTTTCTCCATGTTCTTATTAAATAAAATCTGGTTGTTACCCTGAAAAAAATAATAATACAACATATTGCGGCGATTGCAGAGAAGGGTCCAACATTAAGTAAACAAATAATTCCTGTGCAAAAAAAAATCACCAAAAGTATAATCCACCAAAGATTTTGTTAATATTATTTTTACCTAACACATGCAATCGGTGCAACTTAATTCTTTGTACCCTCCATGAACTCGAAACGATAAAAATAAATAAATAAACAAACAAATAATTTTGTTAAATTATTAGTGGTCCGTACAGGAAACGCTTTGTTCAGAACCTAGATTACACTATGCTGTAAACCACAGTAATTGTGATCTCGACACTGCTTGTCTGTGCATGAGAAGACAGATGTCTTATCCTCCCTTCTCTAATATTTGGTTGATTCAAACTAATTTTCTTATCATTTTCTCCTTAAACACAAAAGAATGAAGGGATTGGTTTCATTAACCCAGCTGTACAATCTGTCTCTAAAGACAAGCAAAATGCGACCATCATTCATCCTAAAAAACGGATTAAAGAGGTATACAGGTGGTTCTCTTCCCTTTTGCTCCATGGGACTCCACATTTACAACATGTTATTTGAAAGGAAAATCTCCAAACATCAAGTAATGATTATGCTTCCCATAGATGAAGCAAAAGATTTATCATGAAAAAAAAAAGTGTGGTAATTAAAGAAACGGATGGAAATGATCACAGGGAAATATTTCAGAGTAACAGACATTTTTTTATGGGACGTGTTAGCTATTAATTCATGTTAAATGTAAGATACCAAACCCATACGAACTCTAATTTCTAGAGCAAAGTGAGCATAATTTGGGAAAATAAGGGGGACAAAAAAACACTGTCAAAAATAAGTCTAATAGAAAACTTACAACTTTCATACCTTATTGAGAGGTAGTAGAAAGTGATTTGTCTTCCATTTTTTCTCATTCCTTGCCACGAAGTATAACCAAAACTATATCTAAAAAGTAAAAATTAGAAAAAAAAAACTAAACAACAATCTTTAGTCATCTTTATTTATTTATTTATTTATGTTTTGCAAAGTAAGAAATTAAAATCCTAATAATTGAAATAGGATATGAGCTACATTGAAGTTTTCACTTTGTTCCACTAATTCATGCTCCCCGTGAAATTTGCAGAGATGTTGTAAAGGTAAAGCCCAGTCCACGTTCTCTTGAAAGGGAAACTTCTTTTTTTTTTTTTTTATTGTTGGGGATTCATTGAGGGTACGATAAGCCAGGTTACTCTGATTGCAATTGTTAGGTAAAGTCCCTCTTGCAATCGTGTCTTGCCCCCATAAAGTGTGACACACACCAAGGCCACACCCCCCTCCCTCCGTCCCTCTTTCTGCTTTCCCCACCCATAATCTTAATTGTCATTAATTGTCCTCATATCAAAATTGAGTACATAGGATTCACGCTTCTCCACTCTTGTGATGCTTTACTAAGAATAATGTCTTCCACTTCCATCCAGGTTAATACGAAGGATGTAAAGTCTCCATTTTTTTTTAATGGCTGAATAGTATTCCATGGTATACATATACCATCACAAAATCTCAAAACTGCAGATGCTGGCGTGGATGTGGAGAGAAGAGAACACTTTTACACTGCTGGTGGGACTGCAAACTAGTACAACCTTTCTGGAAGGAAGTATGGAGAAACCTCAAAGCACTCAAGCTAGACCTCCCATTTGATCCTGCAATCCCATTACTGGGCATCTACCCAGAAGGAAAAAAATCCTTTTATCATAAGGACACTTGTACTAGACTGTTTATTGCCGCTCAATTTACAATCGCCAAAATGTGGAAACAGCCTAAATGCCCACCAACCCAAGAATGAAAGGGAAACTTCTAATGTTTGAAAGTCAAGTTTGTAAAAATGTGTGTGATGTTTTGCAGGCAATAACAGCAAAAAATCTGCTCTAAAAACGTAAGTAAATTTACTCAGACTGATTGCACTATTAGCCTCCTGTAACGCCTAACTCTGACCATTTGAAGTGTATATTTAAAGCTTTATATTGTTTCTTAGCAGTAAAATTTCTGGAAATTTGGATGTGTCATCTATACACACAATTTTGGGGAGGGACAAAGTCTCAGTTCTTAGCCCAGGCTGTGGCCTCATTACCGTTCACTGCAGGCTCAAACTCCTGGGTTTGTGTGATCTTCCCACCCCAGCCTCCCAAGTGGATGGGATTCCATACTTGCTATTTTTTTATTTTTTAGAGTTGGGGTCTTGCTATGTTGTCCAGCCTGGCGTCAAATTTCTGTTGTCAAATGCTCCTTCAGCCTCAGTCGCTCAAAGCACCGGGGTCACAGGTTTCTATGAGCTGAGCACTTACCATTCATAGTGTGGTTTCCCAATCTGGGGGTGTGAAGGCAGCGTGAAGGGCGTTAAGCAGTGAGCTCTGACATTACTACCAACCCCATGTCTGCCGTCTTCTGCCATCACATAAGCAGACTGGACAGCTGCCACAAGGAAACTGATGCCTAATTTACCGTTTTCTAGTGATTTTGTTGCATTAAAATGTGGGTTGGTGTATTGTGTTACAAATGGACCTTCCTTCTCCTTCCTTTCCTCCCTCCCTTCCCTCCTTCCTTTCCTTCCCTTTTTTCTTTCTTTCTTTTTCTTCCTTCCTTCCTTCCTCTCCTTCCCTTCCTCCCTCCTTCCCTTCCTTCCTTCTTTCTCTTTCTTTCCTTTCTTTTCTTTCTTTCTTTCTTTCTTTCTTTCTTTCTTTCTTTCTTTCTTTCTTTCTTTCTTTCTTTCTTTCTTTCTTTCTTTCTTTCTTTCTTTCTTTCTTTCTTTCTTTTTGTTCTTTCTTTCTTCCTTCCTTCCTTCCTTCCTTCCTTCCTTCCTTCCTTCCTTCCTTCCTTTCCTTCCTTTCCTTCCTTCCTTCCTTCCTTCCTTTCCTTCCTTCCTTCCTTCCTTCCTTCCTTTCCCTCCCTCCCACCCCTCCCTCCTTCCTTTCCTTCCCTTTTTTCTTTCTTTCTTTTTCTTCCTTCCTTCCTTCCTTCCTCTCCTTCCTTTCCTCCCTCCTTCCCTTCCTTCCTTCTTTCTCTTTCTTTTCTTTCTTTCTTTCTTTCTTTCTTTCTTTCTTTCTTTCTTTCTTTCTTTCTTTCTTTCTTTCTTTCTTCCTTCCTTCCTTCCTTCCTTCCTTCCTTCCTTCCTTCCTTCCTTTCCCTCCCTCCCACCCCTCCCTCCTTCCTTTTCTTCCCTTTTTTCTTTCTTTCTTTTTCTTCCTTCCTTCCTTCCTCTCCTTCCCTTCCTCCCTCCTTCCCTTCCTTCCTTCCTTCCTTCTTTCTCTTTCTTTTCTTTCTTTCTTTCTTTCTTTCTTTCTTTCTTTCTTTCTTTCTTTCTTTCTTTCTTTCTTTCTTTCTTTCTTTCTTTCTTTCTTTCTTTCTTTCTTTCTTTCTTTCTTTCTTTTCCTTCCTTCCTCACTCCTGCCCTCCCCCTTCCCTCTTTTTCCCCCTTTCTCTTTCTTTATTTCTTTCTCTCTTTCCTTCCTTCCTGTTTCTTTATTTCTTCCTCCCTCTGTCTCCTGTCCATCCGTCCTTCCTTCCTCCCTCCCTCCCCTCCTTTCCTTCCCTTTTTTCTCTTTCTTTTTCTTCCTTCCTTCTCTCTCATCATATCATCAAACTTTTTTCTTATTTATTTTTTTTTTTATCATCAAACTTTTTAAGAACATTTATTTGTTTCCAAGGTCTACTCTCCATTCACTAGAAAATTAGTCTTCATAATTTAACAATAGTGTGGGAGACACCAAACGACCGAAGCTCGCCGGCCTGGTCCCTGTGCCCAGGGGCTTCCCTGTCCACACCGTGGCGTGCACACCTGTTTCCTCATCTTCCTCTATCCTCGGCTGTCACTTCAGATTAATATTGGAATGGGCGGCACCTGTGGCTCAAGGAGTAGGGTGCCGGTCCCATATGCCGGAGGTTGCCGGTTCAAACCCAGCCCCGGCCAAAAACCAGATTAATATTGGACTTTGGGCTATCTGAGTTTATAATAAACAGAGGCATCATGATTCTGGAGATGAAGCACTACCACAAAAATAAGTTGAGAAAATACAAGTGCCATGACTCGCTCAGTTTTTGCTACGCACAGATACAGATTGAAGAGCGCAGAAATGTTTACACAAATTCCCAAATTAGTCGTTATCAAAGTCCAGTTGATTTCCATGTTGAGATATAAAAATGGCATATTCTGTTTGGCTCAGAATTCTAAAATATTGATACTTTTCTTGTCAAATAAGAATCTGATTGACATAGTGAAGCTATCTGAGTTTATGATAAAATAATATTGTGAAATCAAAGTACTCTTTAAACAGGTGACTAAACCCATTAAAATGTATACTCGTTTTCCAAAATAAAATAAAAACAAATAAATGACTAGCAGACACTCAATTTAATTGACGCTGTTTTCCTTAGTAAATGACGTTAAAATAACAAAATTGTAAGCAAAAATAAAAATATTTATTTTTGTTTGTTTATAGAAAATAACTGAAACTACCTCAAGCAAAACCTTTTGTTGAGTTTAATGTTTAATTCTATAAGAGGGGTTTGTTTTTGAGACACTTTACTAAGAAGAATATGTTCCAGCTCCATCCATGTAAACATGAAAGAGGTAAAGTCTCCATCTTTCTTTAAGGCTGCATAATATTCCATGGTGTACATATACCACAATTTATTGATCCATTCGTGGATCGATGGGCACTTGGGCTGAAGTGTTCCACGTGATTTTGTAGGCTAGATAAATTACATGACAGCCACGTAAATTTATAGATTGATATAAATAGATACATACATGATAGGTATTGATGCACTGATAGCTATTAAAATATTTAAAGTAAGATAAGTTAGGGTATTGTCACAGATGTATACAAAAGAGTTTAGTTTGATATTTAGAATTCTTAGATTGCACACAACTGTTACAAAGTTACATGCAAATTTACTATAGGAGATTTTTGTACTTTTTGCAGCATTTATAAAAACACAGAAATCTAAACAGGTAGACAAAGCTTTCTGGTAAAGGCCAGCAATTCATGCCTTTCTTTTTCTTTTTCTTTTCTTTTCTTTCTTTCTTCTTTTTTTTTTTTTAGAGAGACAAAGAGTCTCACTTTATCACTCTTAGTAGAGTGCTGTGCCGTCACAGCTCACAGCAACCTCCAACTCCTGGGCTTCGGTGATCCTCTTGCCTCAGACTCCCGAGTAGCTGGGACTACAGGTGCCCGCCACAATGCCTGGCTATTTTTTGTTGCAGTTTGGCCAAGGTCAGGTTTGAACCCTCCACCCTCGGTATAGGGGGCCAGCACCCTACCCACTGAGCCATAGGCACCACCTTCAGGCCTTTTTTTCCTAATTAGTATTGTTTTTCTTTGTACACTCCTCCTTTCCTCTGCCTTTCTCTTTTCCTCTGGAGAACCAATGTCACAGTAAAGTGTGCTTTTAATGATGTTTGTGACATTCTAAAATCTTTTGCTCTTCTGCTATAACTATTCATGCACACACCTGGAATGATTGATAATTGCAGCTTTATGGAACACATTGCGTCCTTTGAGACCATCGAATCATAATTAATATTAGTTATCATGTGCTGTTTGCAACACCCAACATGTTGCTGACAAATTAGAGTACACAGGAAGGAAAGGAGATTAGGATTGCCCATCCAACTTATATTTTTTCCCACTTCAAAATATTTCCAAGCATAAATATGCAATTTCAGCCTTTTAAAAATACATATGTATAAGTACCCAGACCAAGAATAAATGTAACTGTTGGGCAAATAATAGGGATATGTAAATATTACTGAATGTTTTTCCTAAGAAACTTACCTCATTTGCACAAACAGAAAACATGTGTTTAACCAACGAGTCATCCATCCATCCATCCACCCCCATCTGTCCGTTCCTTATTTATTTACCGTCCATTCATCCATCCACGCACTGACATCAACCTGTAGCCTTCCATTTCTATTTTTTCTTTCTTTCTTTTTTTTTTTTTTTTGAGACAGAGTCTTGCTTTGTCACCCTCCATAACGTGGTGTCACAGCTCACAACAACCTCAAACTCTTGGGCTAAAGTGATTCTCTTTCCTCAGCCTCCTGAGTAGCTGGGACTAAAAGTGCCCGTCACAACACCCAGTTATTTTTTTTGTTCCTTTTTGTTTTTTCTTGTTAGAGATGGGGTCTCCCTCTGGCTCAGGCTGGTCTTGAACTCGTGAACTCAGGCAATCCACCCACCTGGGCCTCCCAGAGTGCTGGGATTACTGGCGTGAGCCACCGCACCCAGCCTGTGTCCTTATATTTATTTCCACAAGTGTTGACCATGGAGGCCTTTTTTTTTTTTTTGCAGTTTTTGGCCGGGGCTGGGTTTGAACCTGCCACCTCCAGCATATGGGGCCAGCGCCCTACCTCTTTGAGCTACAGGAGCCACCCTGGAGGCCATTCTTTTTTTTTTTTCACTGCTTTCTTTCTTTTTTTTTTTAAATCACAGCTGTGTACATTGATACGATCATGGGGCATCATTCACTAGCTTCACAGACCGTTTGACGCACTTTCATCACTCTGGTTAACATAGCCTTCCTGGTGCATCTTACAAGGGTATATGTGAAACTTGGTAAATGTGGAATGTAAGTGTCCTGGAGGCCATTCTTAATAAACAGCTGTTTAAATAAATTTGCGTTATTGAAACACATGTTAAATTCCATCCCAAAGAAACTAACCTGCACCCCCTCCCTACCCCAAGGACCACAGCCTCTGCATACTTCAGTGAACTATCAGATTGCTCTCATCAAGACATTGATTCATTCCTTCATTCAATCATTCATCAATTTTTTTTTTTTTTATTGAGTATTGCTGACAGCCGAAAGGTTTTCATATGGTACAGATGATGCTGAGGGTGTCGAATTCTTTACACCCCGTTATCTATTCTCAGCCATCATTCAAGCTAGTCGACAGTCAAAAGTGTCAGGTCTTCTGATAGGGGGTTATCTTGAAATTCGTAGGTCACATCACTGGAAAATAGAAAATTTAGCATTGAGAAGGGAATCTTGAGTCCTTGCACTTTCATGCTTGTTTGAAAGACTTGAGCAAACACATTTAGTTGACTGGAAGTATTACACTTATTTTTAAGAAAATAAATTGCAAGGAGGAAGGAAAGAGAACGAGAAAAAGATGAGGAGAGAGAGAGAGAGAGAAACCTGGTGGTATGAGTAGCAAATTTAAAAAATCCCCAGAAGACCCGATTAAATTTCTCCTAAATTTCGTTTCAATGAACAAACTAACTTTGGAATCTCTTTAAATCTCTACATGTCCCTCAAGCTCATAGCCCATATTTAAACGACTCCAAATTCAGAAACGAGAATTATTATATGCAATTGCGCTATATAGCTTTGTAATTTATTATAAGTCAGGTCCTATTTTATAAAATTGGTTTTGTATATTCTTTTGAAATGATTTATTTTTACTTAGAAGTATGCATTTTAATACATAAATGGCTTGTTTTCTGACAAAAACGTGTCTGCCAGAAAACAGGGTTTTACTCAACTTCGACATTACACGGAGTTTCTTCAAGATTTCTTCATTTGGTAGACACGACAATGGTGTGCAGAAATCACAGCACTTAAAAACACCCTGGGGGTTTTCCTCACTTGATCCTCAGAATATTTTTTTTTTCCTTTCTCCAACTTTAAATTGGGCAGAAATTCATCTACGGCATACATAAAATCAAATCCATTCTTAAAGACAGTGTTTATAATCACACGGTCACACATTTCCTCGGGATGAAGCTCACGTTAATGAAAGTATTTCTGAAAAGTTGACACCACTTAGCTTCTTGAGGTCTGGCATTTTCAAAATTATAGCATTCATTTCCAAAATATATTTTAGAAAGAATGGAGGGACAGGAGGTGCTTCTGATAAGGGGGAAAGAGTTTTGAGAGATACAAGGGATGGCTTGATGCACTCTTTGAACAATTAACAACGAATGTACGTTTAGTTAACAATGAATGTATGTTTATTTAAGAATTAATTAACAATGAATGTATGCTCAATATTATACATACATGTGTCATTTCTAGCTAAAAAGTAATTGACAAGCACACACCTTCATTCTTTATTAATTTTACTTGTCAATTAAACATTTTAATAGACTGAGGCAACAGAATTGCTTAAGCCTGAGTGTTTGAGGTTGCTGTGAGCTGTGATGCCACAGCACTCTACTGAGGGTGACATAGCGACAGACTCTGGCTCAAAAGAAAAATAATACTAAAAATAAATAAATAAATAATTATTTTAATAGAAAAAAGTTCATATGTTTGAGGGAAACCATGGCTCATGATAGAAGCTTTAAAACTTTCTTGCTGTGGGTTATGATACCACAGCACTCTACCCAGGGTGACAGAATTAGACTCTGTCCCCCCCCTGCAAAAAAAAAAACAAAAAAAGGCTCAGTGCCTGTAGCTCAGCAACTAGGGTGCCAGGCACATACTGGAGCTGGCAGGTTCGAACCCAGCCCAGGCCTGCCAAACAACAATGACAACCACAACCAAAAACATAGCTGGGCACTGTGGCGGGCGCCTGTAGTTCCAGCTACTTGGGAGGCTGAGGCGAGAGAATCGTTTCAGCCCAAGTGTTTGAGGCTTCTGTGAGCTGTGATGCCACGGCACTCTACCCAGGGGGACATAGTGAGACTTTGTCTAAAAAAAAACAGAAGAAGATATATTCTTTAATTATAATGTTTTTAAAATGTATTTTTTTCAAAAAAAATCTCACATACCTAAGACAGAACTTGCACCATGTAATTAATCATACCGTCTTAGTGAACAAATTGCAATATAATAATAGTGACTTTTATGGCTAGTATGACCTGAAATGTGAATTTAAATTAAAAAACAAACAAACATATACCTTACGCTAGGTACGGCAATAGCTGTCATCAACATAGGTGCAGCGCTGTATTTAATGAAACAGATGTAGGGATGTGTTTGAAAATTAGATTTTTGCCACTAGCAACCTTATGTGGATCTAATTATATCTTTTCTCCTTCTCCTTCTGGGCAACTAGCAAGGGTAGAATTTCTTTGGACTCTTCCGGTATTCCCTGCTGTGAAACTAATCACAGTTTCTGCCTCAAACGAGGGTCATTCTTGGCATAATCTTAGTGAAAACATCCTGAAACCTTTCCCTTCGGAGACGGAAATAATGCTATTTTCCACTCACCACAAGACCTTGGGTCTTCAAACCACCGTTGGAAATGGGCTGTAACACCCTGATTTTATCTCTTGTGTAGGGTACTTCCCTTTTTATAAAGTCTCCAGTTTATTTGCATTTTTTCTCCTCCTTTTCTTTCAGTCAACCATGAAGCATTGGATTGAATAGTTTATACTGTGTGTTACAAAGCACATTCATCATTTAGAAAGAAAAACATAAGTAGACTCCCCTTTGGTGCTCTCAAAATACGCTTCTCCTTGCTAAAATACATTTGCGCTCTTAAAAAAATTGGATGATGAGAAAAGAGAACGATTTACTTATAAGCTAACCACCAGATAGGATGACAGGTACCATCTTAGAAGAAATAGTTTATTTCAGTGGGTTTCTGTTTTTTTTTTTTGTTTTTTTTTGGGGGGGGCTGCATGTTGCAAGGTTAATACGGCAGATTGCATTAATAGACATAATTTTCTAGACTGGGCATCAGCCTCGAAAAGGGTCACTCAGGAGGGCCTTTAAGGGGAGTGGGAGAAAATTTGGCCTGCTGAATCAGGGCCTTGAGGAATTTGGGTGTGAATAACCTAGGTAACCAATCACCAATAGAAAGACACAATCAATAACCAATAAAATAGGGCCATACCGTCTGGAGGTAAAGAGAAGCCAATGGAGCCTTTGCAACCAATTTCAAAAAGAGAGCGTGTTTATACCCCTGCAGATGTGTGAGTCTCCATCTCTGTTACATTTCCTTTTTCAGGAGAAGGACCCACGTCCAATGCTCTTTGGAAGGGCTCTAAACTTTCTCTTTGTTCTTCCGAAATAAACTCTCTCTGATACCTGTGACACTCCAATTTTATTCACCGTTTCCACTGACTTTGGTTTTTGATTATTGACTTCACTCATTTGGATTTTCTAGCTCAGTTGAGTAATTGAAGGATTCAAGGAATTGGGACACCAGACCCCCAACAGGTCTATGAAGTTTTACTTATTCATATCAATAGCTATTTCTCCAATGTGTGAACCTCAAGAGGTGGGCTCCATTTCTCCAGTGTGTGAACACTTTTTGTGGCATGCTGCAGAAGATAGGTTGTCAGCAGAGGCTAAAAAAAATACTTCCCTGATTTTGTAGCTTAAGGAGGCTGCTGGAAGAAGTATTTTGGGGTAGCATTATGTATTTTTAATTTTTTTCCCTAAACATTCCTTTCTTTTAATTTATTTTCACCGCCTTATCCCTAAAGGTAGCATTTCATTGATTTTATCTTTAGCTTTTTTTTTTTTTTTTTGGAGACAGAGTCTCACTCTGTCTCCCTCTGTAGAGTGCTATGATGTCACAGCTCACAGCAACCGCAAACTCCTGGGATTAAGCAATTCTCTTGCCTCAGCCTCCCAAGTAGCTGGGACTACAGGCGCTGCCACAACGCCCAGCTATTTTTTTTTTTTTATTAAATCATAGCTGTGTACATTGATATGATCATGGGGCATCATTCACTAGCTTTACAGACCGTTTCCCAGCTATTTTTTGGTTGTGGTTGTCATTGTTCTTTAGCAGGCCCAAGCCAGGCTCAAACCCTCGGTGCACGTGGCCAGTGCCATAACCACTGTGCGGTAGGTGCTGAGCCATTTCATTGATTTTACAACGGACCTCCCTATGTTTCCAAATCAGCATGACCTTAAAAGTTTCAATTTGCACCCTCCATGATCTGACTCAGAAAGGGTCTTGAATAATGTGGATTTTCTGTTTTTATGACGATGCTGCGTAAATCTTTGCCCTGTTTTGTTTTTCTCATTTTCACCATTCTCACCTTCTTGAAGGTAACATTTTCAGAGAAAACGTTTGCAGATATTGTGGGAGCTTGAGAGGTCATTTTTCTAAAATTAAATTTTGTTTCTTCTTACAGATTATTTGCAGTTTAGAGAGTATTATTTTCTTATTTGTTACCCCAAAGTCACAAAGTTTGCACCATTCAATTTTATTTAAATGTATATTTTACCAGCTCTAAATTGGGACTAAATTTTATATGGCATCACTTGTTAATTTTTGTTTCTCAACAAAAGATTTCATTATACCTGTTTGCATGTGAGTTTTTGCGGAGACAACTTCTCCTTTTCTGGTGTCTAATTTCCAGTTGTCAAAGTATCAAGTCAAATACTTGCATCTAGACACAGTTACCCAAAGCAGTGATCTATATAACAGCCAAAATTTAATATGCAAACCAATATATCGAGGCTTCACCAGTCTTTTACCCACTTCTCTTGACTTTATAGGATATATATGAGAAATTTATAAAAATGTAAGTCCCTCAAAACTCACACCTATCAGAACACGCCTCACTTGCTTGCTTAAGGAGCTGCTCCATGCCCACGTGTACACATTTTTATTGTTTTTATAGTGGTTTTTGGCCGGGGCTGGGTTTGAACCCACCACCTCTGGTATATGCGGCTGGTGCCCTACTCCTTTGAGCCACAGGCACGGACCACCATGTGTATACTTTTTAATGACCAGGAGTGATTCTTTTGATTATCAATATTTACCTAAAGTTTTATGAAGGACATGATGAAGTAGGCATTGCAATATTAATTTTGCAATGTGCATATTACTTGTGTGTATTCTACGTAAGTATATGTGTCTGCACAAGGCCGGACAATTAAGTTTGTGAGCTCAGCCTAGAAAAAGTGGTGCACACCGCATTGATGAATATTGTTATGATCACCTTTGAGGTGCTCCCCTCGGGAAGCAATGCATCGATGCTCCCGCCTAGTCCACCCTTCAAAGCACTTTTTCTAGGATGAATTTGGGAACTTAACTGTCTCTGACCTCATATGACAAAATCTTGATGGTCGTTCCAGAGAAGGAGTTCCAAAATTGCAGGATTTCTAACCCCATTAATCTTTAATTATATTAACTTCTAATGCACTGATGATTTTGACCTTAAGTATTTTTGGATACCCCACCTCTGACTCCCTAGACGGTCTCCATTACTGATGCTTCAGGAACAAATATTAATAAATATCCTCTCTTTTCTTCATTGTGGTTTCCAAGTCACATGTTTTGTGCAAGATATTTCTGTGTTCCTACAAAATTTTCTCCATCTTCACCTTCCTTGAGTAACAGATGCCACTTGCTCTATTTTACAAATTGGAAGTTGTATGGTGAGAGCTTTGTTATTTTCCAAGTTTAATAGGCTGTTCATGCACAGAATAACTATTTGAACTTAAATAACTCCACACCATAAAAGCTTCCAGAGTCACACAGCACAGAATTCACACATGGATCTGAACTCATGCAAAAAAAAAGCATACTACTAGAAATAGTAACCATTCAAAGTAATAGTTGAATGGTTGGATTCAACTATTGGATGACCACTTGAACTTGTACTATGAGCAAATACAGTACAGCCAAGGTAGTTTTATCTGACACTTTTAGAATAAAATATTTATCTGTGTGTATGAGATATTCATGTAAAATGGAGGTGAAAATTGAACAACTTTTCTTTTTTTTGAGACAGAGTGTCAGTATGTCACCCTGGGTAGAGTGTCATGGCATCACAGTTCACAGCAACCTCAAACTCCTGGGCTTAAGCGATTCTCTTGCCTCAGCCTGCCGAGTAGCTGGGACTGCAGGCACCTGCCAAAAAGCCTGGCTAGTTTTGGTGGCAGTTGTCATGGTTGTTTAGCAGGCCCTGGCCGGGCTTGAACCCACCAGCCTCAGTGTATGTGGCTGGCACCCTACTTACTGAGCTATGGGCTCCAGGCCAGAAAATTGAACACTTTTTTAAGAGGAAGAATAACTTTATTGGTATTACAGCACAAAATTCACATAGGACATATATTTGAATGTCTTTCTTTTCATCTTTTTTTTTTTTTTTTTTTTTGGTTACACTGATTGCGTTTATTAGGTAAAGTCCTGCTTATAATTGTGTTCTACCCCCAAGAGATGTGTCATACACCATAACTCCCATCCCCTTCCCTCCTCCTCTCTCTCCCTCATTCCCCTACCCCCACCTTGGAATGATTTGAGATTGAGTTGGAGCACATTCTTCTTAGTAAAATACCCAAGAATGGAGAAGCAAGAATCTAATGTGCTCAATTCTGATATGAGCAATTTTTAAAATATATAAATGCAAATTTCAAATCACGTCGAGTGTCTCATTGGACAACAATAATTTAAATGATTGTATTCTAAGTAAATTTGGTAATAGTTTCCAATCACTCAGATTGATGCTGGAAAATATTCCATTTTGGGGGGTGGGGGGAGATTATCCCAGAAACCAAAGTGCTGAAGACAATAAGACTATCTTTTCATTTTTTGAATTTTCATAACTTTATTCTGCTTCAAAATTATTTTCTATTTTAGAGTGGTCTTTCCTCAGATACTTGTTTTTCTCTCTTTCTCTCTCTCTTTTTTATTCCTTCATATTAGAGAATGAGGTCAGCTTTCAAGTCAAAGACCTGAACTTATCTGCAGGGTCCTAAATCTTATTATAGAATGTTCAGACGTTTTCATTTTTCTATTCCTCAGAACTCTGTCCACCAAAGCAAATGTTCAAATACACAATACCTTTTCACCTACTGAATATACTTGTCAGGAATCAGAGAAAAAGCAGTTGTGAATTTTCAATACGATTTATGTTCCCATGCATATTCAACAAAGATGATTCTAAAATTTATTTTGAGGCATGTTTTGCTTTCATAAAATATACATGCAACCCAGCTCTCTGAGGAAATCTGTCCAATATTGACATGCCATTTTCTGCTTGGAAAATCTCCTGAGAGAGTGTTTGCTCCTACGTTTTCTAAGAAAAGTCTTCATCTGAAGTTGGGCTGCTATTGTAACCATGAACATGGTGCATTTAACATCATACAGGTTCTTTGGAATATTTGTCACAAAACCAAAAATTTAAGTAAATGCATACAACAATGCTTGCAGAAAAACAAGAGAAAGCGATTCTGATATACTGTTATGTCCTTAAGAAATGTGTTTAGATTTATACTGAGTTTCCTACAAGTTATTGTATCAGACACAACACAAATAATGTTCATGCTACTTGTAAAGAGTTCTGCTTAGCAGATAAGACAAATGAACACACACTTGATGGATTTTGTACATCAGGGGATATATGTTTGTGGACCTTAATACATTTCTTTCCTAAAATAGAATCTTTGGAAATCTAAGACTAATAATAAAAATTGAATGAGCTTCATCCTGCCCAGCCCTACCCACAGTAAATCACACGTGCTGTCTGTTTGGGTCCATGTGTGTTTACTGAACATCAGAGGGAAGGGATGTTGACGTACAAATCTTTCTTTTTCTTTCCCTTTGGAGAAACTGCTTTTGAGAGAGGAAGATGTTAAGAATAGCCAGGTAGGAACCATTTCTTTTACCCTCCATCCTGGCTGAAAACTTGGCTCTTTCTCCATTCCAGCACATCCCCGCCGAACTGTCCTTCTCTACCATAACCCACCATCACTCGGAAACCCACCTCTGTCCAATCTTCACAACCCCAGCAAGGATAACAAATCACACTTCCTTAAATTCTGAACCCTTTACACCAATTGAGAAAGTTCTACCACCCCAATGCACTCAATATTCCTTTTTTTTTTAATTATTGCTATTATTTTTATTTCAGAACATTAAGGGATAAGCATGCTTTGCTTACAGACTTTGTGTAGATTGAGTCAAAGTGGTAAGTGGGCCCTTCCCCTGCTGTGCTCTGTACTGGCAGACAGGTGTAAATTTATCCATCCCCTTTTCCTTCCCACTCCCAGCTTGATTTTCACTGAGACTGATGTCCATGGGTTCACTTAAGTGTCGACCAATTAGTTTCTATTTGTTTTTGAGTACACATGTCTGTCTTTCTGTTCTTGGGAAGTTTCAGCTAGAAGAGCACTTTCTACTTCCATCCAAGTTGTCACAAGAATGATAATGAAATACAGGAGTCAAAAATAAACATTTCCATTGAAAAATGAGGGGGAAAAATTCCCCATGCTACGAAGAGAATGTATTTTGTTTATTTACCTGTTGATAACCATGTGGGTTGTTTCCACCTTTTAGCTAATCTGACCATGTTCTCAACTGTCAGATAGAGGCTTTTGTTTCAACACCTGTTTCCATTTTTAAAAAAATATATATCTAAAAGTGGGCTTTTCTGGATTGTAAAGTAATTTTGTGTTAAACTTATTGAGATACACAGAAACTTTTCTCCATAGGAATGTACCCACACAAAGGAAAGAAACACGGAGCCAAGCTACAAGAGAGATGAATCTTACAAATGCTATACTCAGTGATAAAAGCCAGCCACATAAAAGGCGCATATCAGATGATTCTATTGAAATGAAATGTTCAGAATAAGCAAACCCACAGAGACAGAAAGGGCATTGGTGGCTGCCGGGGACTAAAGGAAGGAAAAAATAAGAAGTGACTGCTGATGGATACAGGCTCTTCTTTGGGGGTGATGGAAATGTCCTCCAAATGATGTTTGCACAACAGCACAATAATTGCACAAATGACAGTGATGGTCACTTTTATCTTATGTGTTCATTTTACCATAGTCAAAAAATTATAATAATAAATGGGGAGAAAAGAGGGCACTGAACATATGGATGGTAGCTGGAAGCTATACAGGAATACTTAATTTTATTAGATAGTGGGCCAGGTGTAAATAAGAATACCACCTATGGTATTCTTGCAAAACACAAACACACACACACATACGGATGCATGGATAGAAGGATGGATGGAAGAATGGATGGATGGATAGAAGGATGGATGGATGAATGGATGGATGGATAGATAGATACATAAAGATGGATGGATGGATGGATAGATAGATAAGACAGATGATAATAGATAGATAGATAGACAGAGAGACAGATGGTTGGATAGATTAGATAGATGATAGATAGATAAGATGGATGAATGGATGGATGGATGGCTAGATAGATAGATAAACAGACAGATAGATAAACAGACAGATAGATAGACACATAGATAGGTGATAGATGGATAGATAGATGAATGGATGGCTAGATAGATAGATGATAGATAGATAAGATGAATGGACAGATGGATTGATAGATAGATAGATAGATAGATAGATAGATAGATAGATAGATAGATAGATAGATAGATGGATGGATGGATACATAGAGGAGATGGATGGATAGATGGATGGATGACTAGATGGATGGATGGCTAGATAGATAGATGATAGATAAGATGAATGGACAGATGGATGGATAGATAGATAGATAGGATGAATGGATAGACGGATAGCAGGATAGATAGATAGATAGATAGATAGATAGATAGATAGATAGATAAAGATGGATGGATAGACGGATGGATGGCTAGATAGATAGACAGATAGGTGATAGATGGATGGATAGATGAATGAATGGCTAGATAAATGGATGATAGATAGATAGATAAGATGAATGGATGGACAGATGGATGGATGGGTAGGTAGATAGATGGACAGATAGGTGATAGATGGATGGCTAGATAGATAGATAGACACATAGATAAAACAGATAGATGGAAAGATACATAGATAGGTGACAGATGGCTGGCTGGCTAGATAGATAGAAGATAGAGAGATAGATAGATAGATAGATAAGATGAATTGATAGATGGATGTATGGCTAGATTGTAGATAGATAAATAGACAGATAGATAGGTGATAGATGGATGGATAGATGAATGGATGGCTAGATAGATAGATAAGATGAATGGATAGATGGATGGATGGACAGACATAGATACATAGATAAAACAGATGGAATACATAGATAGGCAGACAGATAGATAGGTGATGGATGGATAGATGGATGGATGACTAGACAGAGGATAGATAGATAGATAGGATGAAGGGATAGACAGATGGATGGCTAGATAGATAGATAGACAGATGGATAGATAGATAGATAGATACAGATACATATATACAGAAGGTGCCAAAAAATAAAATGTATACAGATTTTCAGAAAGGAAAAGTACTAAATTTGTAATAGTTGGGTCATGGTTGACTTGTGCCATGAACATGACGTGTCCATCTGTTGTTATTGGTATATATTGAGTATTATAATTTTAATACACTTTTCCCTTAAAAGAAAATACATATATAGGCACCCTCTATGGTGTATATGTGTGTGTGTATTTCCTCTCAAGGGGGCTGATGTCATTTAAAGCAGAACCAGTAATATTTAATAACATCTGATGGGAAGTTCTCTTGCAGTATCATCTTTATTTTGAGGTTATCAAAAAGATACATTTGTATAGCATGAAAGCGGAGCAGTTATTATAGTAGCGCTAAACTTTTGGAATAAATCAAGATAAAGCATATGTTTTTTGCTATTTTTTCCCCCTGAAAGATGGTGAAATGGAATAGTTACAGACATATTTCTGCCACTATAAAGTTTAACCTACTGTGGTGGCCACAACCATACTTCAAACAAATAAAATATATGATATGCGATATAGATTTAAGTGTTCAAAAGTAAAATAAACCAAGGGAGCGGAGGACATTTAGTCAAGACAAACATATCTCTGAAAATTAAAATTTCTTTCAGGACCACATACCTCCAAGATCAGCGCTTAATCCCCAAAGAATAAGTGACTAATGTGTGTCCCTTTAACACCTGTAGGATAAAAGTATCACTGAAAATTGTGTGTCTGCAAATTATCAACCTTATAGCTTTTCAAAGAAACCACACAGTGCATGTGCCCTGAAAATAACTGAGCCCCGAAATCTAGAATCAGATAAAACCACATAGCTTTGCAACTTTCTTGGAAATCTCTGGGGAGAATTAAGGACTTTCGGTTTTTAACTGGAAATCAGGTCAGAATGAATTTTGTTAATCATTCCTCTCTGTCCCTCTCTATGAAACATTATTTTTTAAATGTACATATTTCCCTGGTGCTGTAAGAAGGGACATTCAGATATCACATCTTGGAGGCTGAACTACCCAGAAAACGGGACAGTTCTGTGAGGCTGGAGTGAGCACTTAATTACAATTGTAGAAATTTGCATAATTCTTTCACCAATATTCTGCCAAAGTACGTGAAAATGATAATCTGGAAAAAGAAACACTAACATACAAGTTGTTAACTTTTACAATTAAATATCAATGTATCCATTTATTTTTTTTTGAGACAGAGTCTCACTATGTTGCCCTCTGTAGAGTGCTGTGGCATCACAGCTCACAGCAACCTTAAAGTCTTGGGCTTAAGTGATTCTCTTGCCTTAGTCTCCCAAGCAGTGGGACTACAGACACCCATCACAAAGCCCAGGTATTTTTTGTTGCAGTTGTCATTGTTGTTTAGCTGGCCCAGGTGGAGCTCAAACCCACCAGTGTCAGTGTATGGGGATGGCGTTGTAACCACTGTGCTACAGGCACCAAGCCACTATATCAAATTTTTTGAACACAGTATTCTGAGCTGAAACTATACCTCTTTCTCTCTCTTTCTCTCTCACTGTGTCTCTAAGCCTTTATCTCTCTATACCTACAACACCTACGTCACCTGTGATATCTCTGAGTATATATATATATATATATATATATGCATGCATGCACAATTATCTTTATAAAAACCATGTCACATAATTACTAAATGCATTTTGTGTAATAAATACTTTTTTCAATGAGAAAAGCATTACTTAGCTCAATGAACATTTACTATAACTTAAATCCTAAAACCCCATGACATAAATAGCAAAACCTTTCAAGATTTTATTTAAATGGAAGTTTAATGAGCTTAATTTGCTGAGGTTCACCCTAATTTAGTGAATAGTGGCACTAATTTTGTCTGGTGACAAAGTTCAAGCCAGTAAGTTAAAACCTTGAAGTGACCTCATTCTCGTCCCCCCCAGTAGTGTGATCTTATTTCCCATCTCCTTACATCTTTGATACAAAATACTAAAAATAAGATATTATCTAATTTCACATGTAAGAGTACTAATGAAATACATAGTATAATATTATAACTTTAATTGACTACATTAAAAGTTAAAATAAGATTAAACTATGAAATAATACTATAAATGACTGTGGAATTGTGTTGTAATAGGATGGATATATAATGTGTAATATAATTATTATGATTATAAAATAAGATTATAGCATAATACATATAATTTGAAATGCTATTATATAGCCAAAGTAATTCCAAGTGTACTTAAACAATGCAAATTTAATGGGTATTTCTGCCTACTCTTTAGTGGTAAAGGGCAATATATTTTTTCAAGTGGGTAATTATTGGCTAACCTTCTCTTAGTACGAAGTAAAGTGCTTAATGAAGGGTTTGCAATGATTATGCCTTCACACTATCTCCTTTTTGCCTTTATTATAAATAATCAATAAATAATCCCCATTAGCCAGCTTACTGCACCAGATAATGCTGGATTTGATCAATTAATTGCTGAGAACTAGCCCTCCTGTCCCCAGGGTTTACATGCAATCTAAACTGAATTAACCATTTGACTCCATGTCTAATCTTTCCAGACAGTCACAGCATCCTATTAACTTAACTATTGTATTTGTTTTATCTGAGTTGCTTTTCTACGAAATATTCATCATCTATGGCAATATTATATCTTATGAGGAAATGAGCATGGATTAAAAAAATGGCTTAAAATATTTCTGCACACACACACAAATATGCAAAAATAAAGGATGGTTTCAAATAAAGTAAAAGGAATAATATTTCAGCTCTTAAAATCTACTTAGCTTGAGCAACCAAATTAAGTATCACATTTGGGGTAGGGGAGTGAGGGATGGGGGAAGGGTAAGAGGGGGGTGGGGGTCACAGTATGTGACACACCTCTTGGGGGCAGGACACAATTAAAACAGGGACTTTACCTAACAATGCAATCAGGGTAACCTAATTGTACCCTCCATGAATCCCAAACAATAAAAAAATTATACAAGTAAAATTTCAAAAATTCTGTCTTCAGGGCGGCACCTGTGGCTCAGTGAGTAGGGTGTCAGCCCCATATACTGAAGGTGGTGGGTTCAAACCTGGCCCTGGCCAAACTGCAACAAAAAAATAGCCGGGCGTTGTGGCGGGTGCCTGTAGTCCCAGCTACTTGGGAGGCTGAGGCAAGAAAATCACCTAAGCCCAAGAGCTGGAGGTTGCTGTGAGCTGTGACGCCACAGCACTCTACCCAGGGTGACGAAGTGAGACTCTGTTTCAAAAAAAACAAAAAAATTCTGTCTTCAGAATGTGAAATCAGATTTTGGTTTTATTAATAATAAGAGTATTTTTGACAGAGTGTACATTTATATTGTTAAAGAGCACCTTTATAAAAAAAAAAAAAGCTTAGCCTTTTAAATGGTTTATAGTGATAAAGAAAGAATCTCTGAGCTCCGTGTTAGAAACAATCTATTATTCATGTTTATTTGACACTCCAACCCCTCAAGAGATATAAACCCAGGTGGTCATTGTGCTATATTTCCCTCCATATTTTATAAAATCTGGATGACTGGCAATCAGTAATAAAAAAGAAGTTCTGGCTCCAAATCACAGTTTTATTCTTTCTGTGAGAAGTGTAAATGAGTGGTCAGGTGAGAGTGGTGGAGATAATGAAAAAAGATAAGCCTCGGGTGGTGCCTGTGGCTCGACGAGTAGGGCACCGGTCCCATATGCCGGAGGTGGCGGGTTCAAAACCAGCCCTGGCCAAAAACCACCAAAAAAAAAAAAAAAAAAGAAAAAAGATAAGCCTCTATGGAAAACAAAACCATTTTAAAATGCCTCATCAAGGGATTCTGTATCTCCAGTACAGAGCAAATGTTGTACTCAAAGTAGTCCTGCAGCTGCTAAAAATTAAAAGGAAGCTTCACTAAGAATAACATGTTCCACGTCCATCCAGGTTAATACAAAGGATGTAAAGTCTCCATCTTTTTTATGGCTGACTAGTGTTCCATGGTGTACATACCATTGTTGTTAAACCATTCCTGGGTTGGTGGGCATTTAGGCTGTTTCCACATTTTGGAGATTGTAAATTGAGCTGCGATAAACAGTCCAGTGCAACTGGCCTTGTGGTAAAAGGAATGTTTTCCTTCTGGGTAGATGCCCAGTAACGGGATTGCAGGATCAAATGGGAGGTCTAGGTTGAGTTCTTTGAGGGTTCTTCATACTTCCTTCCGGAAAGGTTGTATTAGTTTGCAGTCCCACCATTATTCTTAGTAAAGCATCACAAGAATGGAGACGCATGAATCCTATGTACTCAATTTTGGTATGAGGATAATTAATGACCTAGTACATGGTGGGGAGAAGGTGGGGTAGGGGTGGGGGTGGGTGAAAGGAAGAGCAGAGAGAAGGATGGACAGAGGTGGGAGAAGGAAGAGCAGAGAGAGGAAAGGGGGAAAGGGTAGGGGTCTTGGTGTGTGACACACCTCTGGGGGGCAAGACGCGATTGTAAGAGGGACTTTACCTAACAAATGCAATCAGGGTAACCTGGTTTCTTGTACCCTCAATGAATCCCCAACAATAAAAAAAAAAAGAGAGAAAATAAAAAAAGGAGAAATAAAAAATAATATAAAAGGAAGTAGCATGTTATATTTGGGCACTCAGTCTAGGTAAGAAAATGTCACTGCAGGTGGACCTTGGATACAATGTTGCAGTTTGCTTAATGGGTAGGTTACAATGTTGCAGTTTGCTTAATGGGTAGGTTTGGTTATTAAGTATAAGTGTTCTAAGGCAGGGAGTTGAAGGGACTTAGGGAAAATATGAAGTAACATGTTACATTAGGGCAGTCAGTCTGGTTAGGCAAAATGTTACTGTTGCAGCACCCTTGATACAAGGTTGCGATTTAATGGGTACGTTTTGTTACCATGTCTCATTCTAAGTCAGGAAGCATTATTGTGTTAATTGCAACACCACATATACCATGAACATAAAATGTATGTGAGGAAATAGAAATATTTTTACCATATTGTGTTACTTTTTGGCAACAAACATCTGTCACTTTTATATTGCAAAAAAGCATGTTAGAGATTAATTAGGGAAAATCAACCCCGGAAAAAGTACAAACTATTTCCTAACATATTATTTAACACATCAGCTGCCTTTGATGGACTCTTAACTCATTTACACCCACACCTTTTCAACCTGGTGTAGGAACCCACCTAAGAGACTTGTGACTATGATGTTTAAAGAAGAAAAATTAAATTGCAGATGGAAATTAATTATTATAAAACCAAGCAAGCATCTCAGTGCAGAGGAAAAGAAAAACTTACAGTTGTTTTGAAGGCAAAAAACAAGCCACATGAAATGTAATTTTTTTTTTTTTTTTTTTTAGAGACAGAGTCTCACTTTGTCACCCTCAGTAGAGTGCTGTGGCATCATAGCTCACAGCAACCTCCAGCTCTTGGGCTTAGGCAATTCTCAGCCTCAGTCTCCCGAGCAGCTGGGACCACAAGCATCCGCGTCAACGCCCAGCTTTTTTTTGTTGCACTTTGGCCAGGGCTGGGTTTGAACCCGCCACCCTCGTTATATGGAGCTGGCGCCCTATTCACTGAGCCACAGGCACTGTCCCTGGAATGTAATATTTTCTTAGAAACATTTAAAAAGAAAAACAAGAGGGAGAAAAATGCCCTGTCACCCTTCTATAAAGTGTATTTTCAGGAAAATAACATAAAATATTCTAACAAGGAACAGTTTATCCAACTTTTATTGACTCAGTAAAAAGTTAATAAGTTAATGATTTAAAATTTCAAATGTGCTTTAAGGAAGAGGCATCCCTCATTTTTCTGAATTTTTGTAGACCCTGAAGAATTCGTTAAATATATCTATGATGATGTTAGATTAGCCAGGGAAATATTATAAGAAAAGTGAAGGAGTTAACAATGGCTTTCTTTCATTTATGTGCTAAGTCTGGAAGTCTCCCTCATGGTAGAATATTTGTATTTCAGACCCATAAATGTCAGAGTGTTTTCTACTTTTTACTTATGCTGTTAAGGTGGAGCGTGCAATTCTTAAATCAATGTTCAGAAGACAGTAAGTTGGTGGTTGCTTAAAACAAAATATAAGACTGTTCCACTCAATTTTCCTAGCTTGTGTTAAGTTCTGACAGCAATGCATTTAAATCTTTAAAAGGGAAGAAAACTTGAATGGCTTAATACATGATGAACGTGTTTGTGGATAAGCACCACTGGCTTAGAAGTTCATACAGAATAATACACTTCTCATTAGAAATAATTCCGAGGCAAGCAATGTGATAATAAGCATAACAGTCATAGTAAAACCAGAAATAATTATTGAAAAGCAGTATTCTGCCTTCAATGAAATGCATCATAAAAAAAAAAAATCCAAATATCCACCTGCCTTTTGTAATAAACATGGTGCTCATGGGAGTTGGCTTTGTGAAAGTTAGAATTAATAGCTGTTTGTCACCATAAAACTGTAACACAAAACAAAGTCTGTTTTAATTTGTGGTAGACCCAAGACATCTGCCTGTGTCTTGATAATAAGCATAACAGCATAGTTTTTTTCAATTAATAAACCGGCTACCTTCAAAATTATTAGATTTATAGTGTCTTCTTCTAAAGAATATAATTAACTTCATTATTTATATCCTTTGGCTACTGACATATTCTACCCAGTCTAATTGTTCCTTGAAGTATTTTTTCTTTCTTTTGTCCGTAGTTTTCCTTTGAAAACTCAAACAACTGGGAAATATAAAGCTCAAATGAAAACATGAAACTGGATGAAATTCTATGGTTTTTGTTTTTGGGGGGCTAGTGTGATTAAATATATATACAACAAGGAAAACTAATTTTGAAATGGTGATATATTATTTATAATTTTTTTTGCAGTTTTTGGCTGGGGCCAAGTTTGAACCCGGTACTCCAGTATACGGGGCCGGTGCCCTACTCCTTGAGCCACAGGCGCCTCCGAAATGCTATGCTTTTAATTGTGTATTTTTTCAAAAGTTAATGAGACTTAGGGATTTTTGTTTGTTTGTTTTAACAAAGGAAACAATTTTATTTTCATAGTGCAACTTAAAAACGAATATTGCACTATGCTCAAATGAACAAAAATTATAAATAATATATCACCATTTCAAAATTAGTTTTCCTTGTTGTATATATATTTAATCACACTAGCCCTCACTCCTAACATTCTGCCAATAATTTCAAGAATTTCAATGCATCAAGTGATTTTTAGTGCATTAAAGAATACAGCTCTCAACCCGAATTTCAGTTATCTATATTTCACCATTTATATAAAGATTTCAGATCTCCATAAATTTACCATAAACTCAACATAATCAAAATTAAAGCTAGGCTTCTGTGAGGAAAAAAAAAAATAATGTCTATAAGAAGCTATAATAGAAGTGTCCAGGGCTTAGATTCGGGAAGATAATCTTGAAAGAGAAGAAGTTTGGAGAATTTACACCACTGGATAATTACTACAATCATTAAAGCTGTGTGTTTCTGACATACAGAGAGAAACACTCAGATCAAGGGGAAAGAATGGAGTGTTGAGAAACGGGGGTGGGTACATCTTATGACTTGATTCATGACAGAGGCGGAACGGGAGAGTAAACGGAGAGTCCTTGGCTGCAGGAAAAAGAAAGAAAGAAGGAAGGAAGGAAGGTAGGTAGAAAGGAAGGAAGGAAGGAAGGAAGGAAGGAAGGAAGGAAGGAAGGAAGGAAGGAAGGAAGGAAGGAAAGAAAGAAAGAAAGAAAGAGAAAAGAAAAGAAAAAAGAATATTGATCTCTACTCCACGTTATGCACAATAATCAATTTCAATTATATAATAGATCTCACTGTAAAAAGTAACACAAAAAAAGCACCATTTTAACTTTGACAATTTTCAACAAGTAATTGAACAAGGCAGTCAGGTACCTGCCTTCCAGCTGAAATCCCCTTTGGTGTTCCCCACATCTCCCTCAATTATTCTTCTATATTATATTTTAGCATTTTTACTTTCTTTGTTAATGAGAGATGTCACCTGATGAGAATGTTGGAATAATAGGTTAAAAATGTGTTGATATTTGCTCTTGATGTGCTTTCAAAAGTTTTTTCTACTCTATGGGATTAATTTCTAGGTTACAAACAGAATGACAATTTTAGTTATTTTGTTTGGAATAAGAGAAGAAATGGTATTCCCATTTACAGTTATAAGTTATTATGCAAAAGAAGAATTTAACACTTAACAAGCTGCCAGTTTGATGTTTGGATTTACTCACGGAAGTGATTATACTTTTTGAAAGTGTATTCTGGGCTTTTTAAGGACATAATAAGAAGGAAACACGGCAGAATTTGAAGGTAAGCAAGTACTTGCAGAAAACCCCAAACCTGATAGTGTGTTTTTGTTTTTGTTTTTTGCAGTTTATTTTTTTGGCCTGGGCTGGGTTTGAACCCACCACCTCTGGCATATGGGGCCGGTGCCCTACTCCTTTGAGCCACAGGCACAGCCCCTGATTGTTTTTTTAAAATTACCTTCATAATGTAACTACATTAACGCCTATTCACGATAACGGGATTTTTCAAAGTGTAAGTGGATTCCATTTGTCAATGCTTGTATTGCAAAATATTTAAAAAGGCAAATTCAAAGGATGTGTTCCAAAGCAGAGTAGATTTGGCTATAAACAGCTTTAGAATCCTGAGAATTTGACTTAGAGAAATCCAGAAATACATGAAGTTCTAAGGAGCTGAAAGCGTAAATGAATGATGAAAAAACATTCTTATCTAATTCTGATTAAAATCCAGGATGAAAACAGAATTAAAGTACAAATTGTATTAAAGATAGTATCTAACCAGAAATGATAAAAATACTTTATTTTTCTTTAGGTTCAAGAACATAGGATTCAAGAATTTCCATCAGGATTGTAAAAAAATATCACTCTCTTCATTCAAAATATATATTAGGAAGAAAGAAAAGCAGCTGAGTAAAAATGATAGAAAAAGAAAAATTTGAACAAAATACAGACAAAAAAAATTCTGTTATGTGCTTTGGACAAACGAGACATATTTAAACTTTAAGAACAAAAAATGTTATTTAGAGAGGCAATAAATAAAGGAAGGAAAACTCCTATTCATCTGATAGTAATATCTAAAACAACAATATCTAAGAAGATGGAATTTTAAAAATTAACATAAATTAAGCCATCAATCAAGACTCAACAAATACCTGAATACAAGTATATCACAGACCATATTGTAAAAACAAAGTCATGGAATTAGAAATGTATATAAATTTGAATCAATGCATCAGTTATTAGCAAATAAACATTTGCCTGGATTTCTAAAACCCTCTTCCATAGCATTATTTATTTTTATTAAATCATAGCTGTGTACATGAATGTGAGCATGGGGCACCATACACTAGTTTCATGGACCATTTGACACATTTTCATCACACTGGTTAACATAGCCTTCCTGGCATTTTCTTAGCTAAAACGCACTTCCAAAATAAGAGGGAGTCCATAAGAAATTAAAATGGAAATTTAACAATGTATAGAAATGAACAATAATAGAACTGCATTACAGTTTGTTTCATGTACATTAAAGGGAAATTGCAACATTCACAATAAAGCAGGTAATTAAGAAATTCTGAAAATTAGTGATCTAAGCCCCCAATGGGACAAGCTGGGGAAGCTAAAAGGAAGAAAAGCATAAAAAAATGAAATGAAATTGGGTGAAAAAAATTGGCTGTCCCCCAAATTAGTTCTGTGAAAAGATGTACATATTAAAAAAAAAAAAGCCATGTGTTGAGAAGAATTGAGTATGACAGGAGGAAAATGCAGAAACAAATGGATAAATTAAAAGAGGGAAAAAACAAACAAACAAGACCTACCAGGAAGGTTAAAATTACAGCCGTGTAAGTAAAATGACTCTGATGAGTGTGAAAACAGATGAAATGGATCCTTGGACAGGAGTAAAATTGCTCAGGAAGAAACAGCCTCCAGAGACCTACAAGAAGGAGAAAAATAAAATCAGGGAATAAATTTACCCCCACACACATTATTGCTGAGTGAAATGAACAGCCCCCTCTTTTCAAGCCCTGGAGGGTTTTCATCCTTGTTGGAGTAAAAGGCAAACTTTCACCTGCAGCATCTCAGCCCTGCTTTTTCTGACCACTTTTACCACAATCATCCTTTCTTACCACACTCAAACAATATTGAATTTCTACATGACCCTCCCCATGGACTTTTTAAAAAATATATAAATCTACTATATGTGTTTTCATATTTATTTTTAGTTGACAAGAATTATGTATATTTATATTCATAATATAATATATCTTATGTATGTACAATATATAATATATAAATTATAATATGTATATTTATATATACACATATAAATATATACATGTATAAATATATATATAAAATATATGTTATATAATTTATAATATAAAATATTATATTTTATTTATATTTATTTATAATAGATAAATACAAATAAATGTGTATTACAAATATATTAATTTGTATTATCGTAATATGTATTATAAGTATATTTTATATATGTATGTATTATATTAATTAACATAATTAAATATATATTTATAATCTATATTACACATATACAATATATATTACAAATATATAATTATACTATATAAGTATAAAATTATATATATTTATATGTAATTATAATATGTATATTTCTGGTATATATATAAATAGGAATATCATGTAACCATTGTTAATATAATATGTATATTTATTATTATTAACCAATATAATAGGTATATTTCTGGTGTCCATATTTGTATTTCTGCTGTATAAATCTAATACATATTTTTATGTAGTATTTATTTATTTGATGATGTCTTCATTTATTTTTTTGTTGACAAGAATTATGTATATTTATATTTAAACATATATATTTGTATATGGTATATAATATTTATATATAATTATGATATATATTGTTTCATGTACATTAAAGGGAAATTGCAACATTCACAATAAAACAGGTAATTAAAAAATTCTGAAAATCAGTGATCTAAGCCCACAATGGGACAAGCTGGGGAAGCTAAAAGGAAGAAATGCATATTTTAAAAAAAGAACAATAGGAACTTTGTTTTTATATTTCTGGTAAAAAAAAAAAGATGCATTTCACATGCATTGTGAAATGATTAAATTGAATTAAACTGCCATATTTATCACCCTGCATACTTGTTTTTTGTGTTTGACATGTGCTAGTTGCTTTGGTTTGAATATTTTTTCTATAGATAACTTATCTCTTCACTTCCTCCTCTCTAATTTCCCTTAATCAATAAGCCAATTCCTTATATTCCAACACAATATCTCTACTTTAGCATTGCATGTACTAATTACACCCTCTTTTCTTTTCTTGTTTTTTTTTTTTTTTTTTGAGACAATCTCACTCTGTCACCCTGGGTAGACTGCTATGGCATCACGGCTCACAGCAACTTCAAACTCTTGGGCCCAAGTGATCCTCTTGCCTCAGCCTCCCAAGTAGCTGGGATTACAGGTGCCCACCACAACACCTGGCTATACCTTTTCATTTTTTTTTTTTAAAGTAACATTGTAAAACTTGTAGAAAAGCAGCCACTATAAACTATGTACATGCTTGGATTAGGAGGGAAACGTTTAAAGTCATAAAAAAATAATCTACAAAGGTTAAATGATTCAGTTTCAAAGCATTAGGGTCACACATCTGTTAGCCCTAAGAGAATGTTTAAAGAGTAAGGACTTTCAAAATATTTGGAGAGATATTATGTTCAATGCATGGAACTAGATAATGATTTTATCCATCTAGATGAGATATAATGATACAAGTAAAAATATATAGGAAAAGATAAAAGACCCCACATAAGAATGGTTATGCGATATTCCTAAATACATGCTTGAGACCCTTTATAAGGAAGCTCAACTTTCTCTGACTATAACAATATTTGACTAAAACTGAATCACTAAATCACTGAATGTAAAAAAACATTCTCACTCTGCAAGCTAACATCTTATTAATATATGGAAATATTTTGTCATATATGCCTGCCAACTAATAGTCATGCATCTATGAAAGGCTCTTCCACAGACAAAGTCAACTTGGACATTTTTCTAGTTTATGTCTTGCAATTAACTCAATTTCTAATCTCAGTATAAAGGAGAATACAGTTGCCGCTTTACAACAATTTTCCAGTTTGGTTCCACGTAGAGGGGGAAAAGAGTTACTCCACATCAAATGGCAAAGTATATTTTACAGATAGATGTAATTATTTTAAGCAAGTATATTTTACTCCCTTTTTTTCTTCCTTTAAATAAATAGTGTTTCCCTGATTTTCACCTTAGGGGATCAGGAAGAGGGAAATTAAAAGCAGATAGTTTCTTGAGATGGCTGTGTACTCCATTACAAGAAGCCTCTTATTTCCTTGTACCCCACATTGCTAGAGTGTTTCAATGTTGTTTTTTTGTTAAAATGACAATTTCAGGAGTTTCTCCAAAGTTTACTTCTACCCTGATGGGGCACTGGATGTTAAAAATAAACATTTCTTTTGGATGATCATGGAAGAGCTGTGGCCAGCAGTGCATGAATAGGGCATTTGCATTAGCAGATAGCTGCTGGTGTCCAAGGTATCAGGGTGCTCCTTAGTTATGGGTGGCAAAGTCACATTTCTTCAGGAGCAGTGGTTACAAATTTAACGAACCTGAACAAATCCTGCCAGATTAAAATCAAGAATCGTTGAATAATATGTCAGGAGTTTAGCAGAGATTCAATCTTTTGAGCATTTAGACAATTTATAAGAGACTCAATTACTCTTGAGTAATTATGGCAAGGATGCTTTAAAATCTCTTTTTCTCTTTTTTAATAATGTTACTGAGAATTTGTGATTCACTTTGTATTTACAAACATATATCACCATCACATATTCTGCATGTATCATCTGCATGCCAATATATATGCATAGCTATTATATATGGATATAGATGCATGAATATATATGCTTAATTATTTACAAATGCATAATTTATATGCACACAATTTACACACGTATATCGTATCTTTTGGACAATTACCTTATTGAACTCTCCTTTATAGAAATCATTATAAGTAAATTACAAGTAAAGTCAGAAAGGGAAATACGGATGTAAATTCATCATTCACAGATTTAGAAGGAAGTTCCATAAACATGAACAAGATTGGAGATTACTGTTAACACTCTAGGGTTAATTAAAACAAAAACAGAGTGGTGGCATAAAAAAATAAAAAGAAAAAAAAGTAGCAAGTTGGGTCACAAATTCTGTAGGAACATATATTCTACACTGGCTGGCTTTGAAATGGGGAGCAACCAAAACACAATAGTCCTTTATGACTTTCTAAAGGAGACATACATATATAAAATACATACATACATATATTATATATACATAGATACCATATATATAATATACATGCATATATTATATATACATAGATACCATATATATAATATATACGCATATGTTATATATACACAGATACCATATATATAATATACACGCCTATGTTATATATACATAGATACCATATATATAATATACACGCATATATTATATATACATAGATACCATATATATTATACATACATATATATATACATAGATACCATATATAATATACATGCATATATTATATATACATAGATACCATATATATAATATACATGCACATATATACATAGTACACATAGGAATAGCATAAATTATTATATATAATATTATATATAACATATAGTATAATATCATGTGTGCATATATAATATCACACACATTTAATATCATACCTTAAATATGTGCATATAATATCTATGCATATATTCTATTCTATATGAATATTATATATTCTATATCATATATGAATTATATATATATGTAATATACCATATACATATGTATATTGTGTATACATATATACTGTATATACATATAATATCTATGTATATAATTATATGTGTATATATTGTTTATATATGTATAATGTTATATACATATATGATATATACATATATGCACATAAACACATATAGTATACATATGTACATATACATATATACGTGTATACATATGCAATTTACATAAATACATTATATGTGTATATCATATATGTAGATATGTATATGTATATATTATATTATACATATAAATCATATATTATATACATATATGAATAACACATATATACATAGATGTATAATCTATATTGTATATGTGTATATAGTAATATATATGTATGTATTATATATGTATGTATATGTATAAATTATATAGACACATATGGTGTGCATAATATAATATATAATAAGTTATATATCATATATGAATAACACACATATGCATATTGTATGTGTGTATATAGTAATATATATGTATGTATGTATATGTATAAATTATATAGACACATATGGTGTGTTTAATATAATAAGTTATATATCATATATGAATAATATACATATACATATATGTATAATCTATATTGTATGTGTGTATATAGTAATGTATGTGTTTATATTATGTACGTATATGTATAAATTATACATACATATATGGTGTGTATAATATGATATATAATAAGTTATATATCATATTCAATATGTATATTATAGACATTGCAATGTATGCATATTGTATATATATTATAATGTATATAATAGGCATATATGTATTTATGACATTGGGTCTTTGATCACTGTTTGACTACTGTTGGCATATATAAAAGCTAATTTTTTTATACTGATTTTGTAGCCTGAGACTTGGCTGAATTTATACATATATAATACATAGACACATCTATATCTATCTTACATACAATATATAGGTGCATATAATATATCTGTACATGTATTTATATAATATACATATATCTCATACATTATATATACATATATTATATATAATACTTAATATATACTTTTTAAAAATTTAAAACAGAGTTATCCATATAAAGTTAAAAATTAACTTCCATGAAATATTTGCTATGTAACCAATAACAATAGCAGTACATTAGAATATTATAAAGTCCTTGAACCTCCCAGACATTGGGAGATCTCCAAGTGAGGGGAATATTAAAACACAATAACCAATAACTGATTTATCAGTTAGACATTAAAAAAAAAAAGGAGGATGGGGAAGCCAATGTTAGCCTTTTTACAATATTCCTATGAAAGCTTACCTTTTAGAACTGTATGAACGAGGAGCTTCTTGTCAGCTTGGTGAATATGTTTCTGCTTTTAGTAAAAGTGTCCAAGTCTCACCTTCACTACGGAGTTTCTTTTCTCCTTGGTCTGATCCTACCAAGGACCGAATCATCTGGACTCATTAATAAAACAAGATTATCTGGTGTAAAAGTCTTGCCTCCCAGCAGATCTCTGACATTTTTGTTTCTCTTTGTACATTTGTCTTTTAGCTGGATTTTTGTAGGTCATTGAGGAGAAGAGGCGACTTAGAGTTAGCATTTAGGAGCTGATTTATCCTTCGGTCAGGGAAGGGTTTAAGGTTTAAAATATTCATCTGTGCAGGGAAAGATTCATAAATTGATATTATTCTGTTGGTGTGTGGGGGCAGTCATCTGCAGACAGGATTTATGATAATCTTATTTTGGGGGGCAACGCCTTTGGCTCAAAGGAGTAGGGTGCCGGCCCCATATGCCGGAGGTGGCGGGTTCAAATCCAGCCCTGGCCAAAAAACGCAAAAAATAGATAAATAAATAATAATTTTATTTTAATCTGATTTGGCTACAGAGATCACAGAAGTAAAGATACCAGTCTAAGTGGGAAGTGACTGTCACAAAAACCAGGTTGTGGATTATAGCAGAATTAGAAATCACAGATTAACTATTAGGTGAAAAAGAAAAGGGGTGGGGGGGTGCTATAGACCAGTTGACTAAATTTCTGATTGAAAAAGTGTTGGAGTAGGAAAAATTAGATCTTTGCATGATATTGGGAGACAGACTCAACATGCCAGTTGCACTTTGCTCAGAAATGATGAAATTACAGAGAGAGACACTAATTTAGGTGATTTTAATCAAATTGTATTAAGGTTCCTAAAATTGATGGAGTGACTGCTTAGGGCATGGGTGCTTTTGTAATTACACATTTAGCCTGAATGACTTGCTATCATCAACTTTCTCTCTCTCTCCCCCCCCCCCCAATCTTTCTCTCTAATAATTGCTCAATACCACAAGACCTAGTAGAAAGATAATTTACATTTATCTCTTAAATCTTCTCAGTCCTAACCCACCACAGCTTCCTTAAAAAGGAGGATTCATCTTCTTGCAAGTTGCAGAAGAAAAAAAGAAAAGTTAGTTTGAATTCATGGAGCATGCACAAGTCTCAGTGCCACCTGGGGTGCACTGAAGCTTAGATCTTGTCTGACCCATGGCCCATGACTCACTTCCTATTTCAGGACCCACAAACTCCAGCCCCACACCAAGACTCAGTACCAATTCCTCTGCATCAACCCCAAAGCTTCAAAACAGATTTCCCCAACCTGAAGCAGTCTGTCACTGCCTTCCCTTAAGATGCTTGAGGGGTGTGGGGGCGGGGGGGGGCGTTCCTTTCCTGTAAAAGTGGTATTTGACAGAATAAAGCATCCCCCTTCAGGAGGGCCCAACTTGGCAGCCTGCAGGCCACAGGCTGACTTGTTTTTTGTTTACCTGTGGTGCTGGATATTGTGAAAAGTATGTGCAAACTTTTATTTATTTATTTTTTTTTTTTTGGCTAGTCACTTTTCATTAGTATTTGCTCATTAACCCTGTGGCTCAAGACAACCCTTTCTAATGTGCAATAAAAAGAAAAAAAAGTTGGACATGACTCCTAGGTCTCCGTTCTGGGAAAAGGATAAAGGCTTTCATGCAAAGATATTTCTTCAATCTCTTGGAGTATGATGATCTTGGGATAAGGCAACGTTGACTAATGTGATAATTTCTTTGCTTGGAATAGCCTCTCTGCAGACACAGGCACACACACACACACACACACACACACACACACACACACCAAAAAAAATGTAAAAAGAAAATGTTCAGTTTGCATCAGTTTAACCAAGAGAAGTCATTCCAATTTGCATAAGGCCTGCTTTCCGCATTGAATTATTTTGCCTTCTTTTCTACATAGGCAGAGAAGTTGATTAAAAAATAAAATGTAATGTTTCCCCCAACATGTACCCATTTAATCTTTGCACCTGAGAAATCCCTATAACAGCCTGAGATCAGTGATGACTTCAAGGTTTGCATTCTGTTTATTAAGCTAAATAACCGAGGAATTTGTTTCAACCCATGAGGACACTCATACTCTAGGTTGAGGGGTTGTCTTTGTGGTGGCAAGAAAGTTAGAGGGATTTGCTTACAAATTCAGAATTCCCTAAGCCATTCCGAAAAGGCAGAATGATTCTCATCAGGATAATGACCTCCAATTTTATGATATCTCACAGCCAGAAAGGTCTTAAAGTACTTAACAACTCTGCAGCTAGAAATGAATGTGAGAACCATTTCGTACACAACAAAGATGTGTCAGCTGTCTAAAAGAGCAAGGCAAAATTACTCAACAGTTTAAGGCAGGAACTGAGGAGAGCAGTTGAACAAAAATGCCTGAGCCCCTCGTGAGCTCATTATACAGTCTGGAGTTGGTGTGAGTACTTAGGAAGCTGGATGATGTTTTTCTTCAAGTACTTAGGACGCTGAAAATTTAACAAAACACACGCACAATCTTCCAGGAGTGAGACTTGAACATTAACTGAGAACATGAAAAAAAATCACCTTAAATGTATCATATGATGCTATGTCAGTCTTTAGCCAGATTGAATGTATTAACCTCTCTAAAACATTCTGAATGGGTCAGAGGGAAAATGTGCGCAGATTAATAAATTAGAATAGAAAGGAAGAGATGGTACTCAAAAACCATTTCAGCAAATATTATGGACATACAGAATGGATACATTGTTCTGCCTAGGACCGGGGTAGGGGTGGGGGATTTCCCAGGCACAGGTGTTCTTAAAATCTGTGCTCCAATTCCATACCTCACTTTACCTGCCTACACGTCTCATAACTTTAAATATGGAAGCTTGGGGTGGAGGTCCCTGGAACCAAGACAGCTGCTTTGCATTATTTTGGGTTTTTTTTAGTTGATTTCTTTCTTTTCCCTATCAAAAAAAAAAAGTTAACCGATTAATAAGAAGCTGAGAATTTGTTTGGGGGCTGCTGTAAGGAAACCAAATCTCTCTCTCTCTCTCTCTGATATGAACTGAAGCAAATCTTTAAAAATATTGTTTCAAAGCTTATTTTTAAAAATCATTTTGGAGACACATGAGCAGAAATCCTTCCAAGTCTTGGGATGTATCTAAAATAAAAATGTTAGAGATGCAATGTAAAGAAACATCCAGATGTGGGGGGTGTATTTCACGCTCCTGTTAATAAAAGAAACTCGTTTTGAGATGAGATGCTGGATGTTAAAACATCTTCCACTTCAGTACTTGGCATAAGAGATGTATTAGTAAAATTAACAACATTCTGGCCTCACACCATACAGATTGACACTTGCCCAAAATGACTTGACGGCTTGGCTGATCCAAGTTCTCCACCTAATACTGAACTTCGATGCATGCATTTTGAATTCGGGGAGCCTCTGGTTTGTTTTTATCTGGAATCTGGCTTCTGAAAAAGGTATTGATGGAGAGATGAATCGGCTAAATGTTTGCTACAGCCTCCAGCTGGAAAGACAGAAATGGTTCTGATGACTGTGTTTCTAAAAGCACATCATTTATTGATGAGCACAAAATTTAATTTACGTTGCACACAACAATTTTATAAAAATATAATGATTGTGAGTCACTCGGCAATTACTTTCTCATTGCCAGTTTATCTACAAGTTTGTCTATTTTGTCTACAAAGCTTCACTCTTTTCCCTCAACACACGAGAGGTTTCTATTAAAAACAGCAACAACAACAACAAAAACCTACTCGTCAGTTAGGAAAAAAAGAAACAAAATGCAATTATGATCATTTGCTCAATCTCAGAAATCTGTGAATGCGATCAAAAGTGTATTATTTATCCAATCTGTTTGCATCAATTTCTCTGCATTTAGTTCATATTAAGTTCTTGCATCTCATTTGAGCAAAAAGTGATGGGATTTATAAAATAAAAGAATGCAAGTATTGTCTCAGCACCTGTAGCACAGTGGTTACGGTGCCAGCCACATACACCAAGGTTGGTGGGTTTGAACTCGGCCCAGGCCTGCTCAACAACAATGACAACTACAATGAAAAATAGCCAGATGTTGTGGCGGGCACCTATAATCCCAGCTACTTGGGAGGCTGAGGCAAGAGAATTGCTTAAGGCCAAGAGTTTGAGGTTGCTGTGAGCTGTGATGCCACAGCACTCTACCCAGGGTGACAGGGTGAGACTCTGTCTCAAAAAAAAAAAAATGCAAGTATTTCTCTTTGGAATACAGTGGGGAATCTGAATGAAGGTATTTAACTAGTGTGTTTTAGTTACTTGCCTTAAGATAAAGTAAGGATATTAAATGTATCTGCTATCATGGATGGAGTTGAAACACATTTTTCTTAGTAAAGCAGCTCAAGAATGGGGAAAAAAGTATCCAACGTACTTAACACTAATGTGAAACCAATATATAAGCAACTACATGCCCACTGGAAAGAACAAAACAGAAGTATACTCTCGCAAGCGGGGGAGGAGACGAGGGAGGGGAAGGAAGGACAATTTGGCAGGATCTCACCTAACGTGCACATTGTCAGGGTGTTCACCCCTGGGTCAAAGGTTCAACTACAACTTGAACATTACCTTAGAATTCAAAACAATGTACCCTAAACATCGGTGCCCTCATATTAATTTGAAATAAAAAATAGAAAACTGTGATTGACAAAAATAAAAACCAAAATCCCCCCTTTAAAATATATCTATATAGATATCTGCTAAATTTTTAGCCTTTGCATAGGTTAGGATTTTTTACAATGACAGGTATTTTTTATTTAAAGTGTGTTTGGGGTGCTGTGTTTGACGGAACCTTTCTAAGAAGAGAGTAAACCATTGCTTGAACAAAAAGATACACACATATATATGTAAGCACACGAGTCTACATTTATTTATGTACATCTGCATATATACTTAGATCTTTTTCTCCCTAAATTGTACACAAAAATGTTATCTTAGGTGGGTATTATGCACCCTTCTTTATTTATTTATTTTTTTTGAGACAGTCTTGCTTGGTCATTGTCTGTAGAGTACTGTGGTATCACAGCTCACAGCAACCTCAACCTCTTGGGCTTAAGTGATCCTCTTGCCTCCGCCTCATAGGTAGCTGAGACTACAGGTGCCCACCACAAGGCCCAACTATTTTTTAGAGACGAGGTCTCGCTTTGGATCAGGCTGATCTCGAACCTGTGAGCTCAGGCAATCCACCCGCCTAGGCCTCCCAGAGTGCTGGGATTACAGGCACGAGCCACCGCTCCCAACTCTACCCTCCCTTCATTCATGAATTAAATTTTTATGGTGCAACAAGAATGTCATTACCACACTGCACACAAGTACAGAAGCATCCGACATCGGTACAGGAATGATTATCTGCTGAAGAAACAGAGTTATCCATGAGTGGAAGGCAGGCTATATTGAA